>NW_017257496.1:249227-348098 GCF_001594055.1 Mycetomoellerius zeteki
AATTCTCCCGTGCGATTGCGTCGGCCGCGAAATATTTATCGGAAAATATTGGCCGGAAAATGTCTATATACATACGCAATAACACGCGTACATCAGAGGTGTAACAATCGGCGGATAAACGCGCGATTTATTCGCGCGCGACACGCTTTGAGCACTGAATCGCGAGCCAGAGCGATGCGCGCAAATTGTATTTTTGTCGAGTGATCGGCGTCCACGCGTGTCACTTATCGAGTGTATTATATATTTTGAAATATCTACCGATAGGCGCACCTGCTTTTCGAGTACGCGGCAAAGTGCATCAAGAGCAGCGTACTGTCCTGCTGCACCGTATCGAATGTCGCAAATGTGTGTAATAGTCTCGGTAACGTATACCACGCAAAATACGTTTGTTTCAATGTACAACGAAGCTATGTATCTATCTATTCGGAAAGCTATTTAACGTCGAGTTTAAAATTAGTTTCAGTTTCGGACCTTACCCGCAACAGCTAGCTAAACCCATGATTGTAGTAAAAGGAAAAACTTTATTACACAAACCGATCAATCAATATTTTTGCATCTTATATTAAAATAATTATTAATCAAAATATTCCCTCTCTGTTGTTCTCGCATTAATGATTATTCATATAAATAATTTTACCGAGTAAAATAATTATAAATAAAAAATACCCAGATATATACGATAGTTTGGAACACACGTGAGTAAAACTCAATAATTTTATCCGATCGCGGAGATCGCGGTTTTCCTTGTTGAAGCCCCACGAATAGGAGGCAGGGAACCGAAGTCGGACGCATCAAACGGAACATCTCTCGCGTCGCTTTTTGCCCCTAAACCGTGAAATTTTCGCTTTACAAACTCTCCGCGGCAGTTTATTGAATTATTCACCAGATAACGAGCCCGTCCCGGGCTGCCTAAGAGGGAAGACAATTACCAGGAAACAGCTCGAGATAACAACAACAACAACAACGACCGACATCCCCGACAGTCAGCCAGTGTCGCGGGACTTTGTCGGATACGGCACCGCGACACTGCGCGACGACGACGATGATGACGCCGACGGAGAACGGGGGTTGCGACGCCCACCCGGCAGCCATTTACCAGAGAACACTCGCGCACCGTTATCTTTATAGTTCGACGGCGGTATCGCGATCGGCCGCGACTGTTAATTAACGCGGCTTCTTCTGCGGGAGATTGGGGCTCCCGAGGAGAATGTACGCACCAGTATTCGGCTTTCTTCATGCGAGCGAGTGTGAGAATGCGTGCGTGAGTGCGTTTGCACGTTTGTATGTATTCTCCTGTGATACGGACCACAGCTGGTGCCGGCTGAGATCGGAGAACTTCGGATTGGTATCGACGGCGTACCGTCTTCCGGAATGCAAAACTGCGTTATTCACTGCGCGCGAGATGAATCGCGAAACGTATTTCTGCTTGTACGCGTATTTCTCATCGGAAAATTTTGGAAGTGCATTACTCTCTCACATAATATATTAATGTCGATTTAATCCTTAAGAATATATTACATGTATTTTTTAAACGAAATGACAAAATTATTTAAAAATTACAAGTTTTCTATATTTTTCTTTGAAAGCAGTACAAGTAGTTTAACGGCGATTTAGGACCTGAATAAAAAATAATTTCAAAAATTAAAAAAATAATTTACCGCCGCGTGTTGCATCAACATATTGGTCAGTATGTCGGCTATTTTATAAATGTAATACCTACTACAGGACGCATTACATTTATAAAACGTAATCAATCGATCAATTGTAAAGATGTAATCAATCGATTAATTTTATAAATGTAATACCTGTTAGGAAGGGTATCACATTTATAAAATAACCCGACATACTGACCAATATGTTGATGCAACACGCAGTACGTTTTTAAAAAATAATTAAGATAAAATGAGAAAACTTAAACTATAAAATTGTGTATTGTAAAATATAAATATTGAACTTATTAAATTGTTTCATATATTACATGTATATAACATTCATTTTTATATGGAAAGTATAAATGTCCATTTTTAGTTACTTTTTACAGAAATTATGCACCTGATGCATCCTTAAACGTCATACTTTAAACAACAAACGGTATAGCATACCCGCCTAATTTTGATTACTTATAATTTTCATAAAACTTTGAGACTTTCACAGATATTTTCTTCTAAGGATTTGGGGGTTATCGCCGTGTCATGTTTCATGATAAAAATAAACATATTGTAAAAGATTTATTCCACTCGAAACAGACATTAAAGAACATGATGGTGTCGAGCAAATGTATTTTTATTAATTAAAAAAGTTAAGGTAAATATATTCATTTTATTGGACAAACTGACAAAAAATTTAAATATTAAGCCTTAAAATACGACTCTAAATAAATTCGTCTTATTAAATTTTTATAAACAACGAATTTATGAGCTATGCATATCACTAAAAGCAAATTAAAATTTTGTCCAATAACATAGGCCTGCATGATTTTGTTGATTGGGATTTAACAATGTTTTCTTACGTAATTTTTTGCGCTGAATCCGAATCCGGCTGCAGAATTGCTCTATCACGTCAAGATTTCGAGATATCCTAACTTAAAACTGCCAAAAAAAGCCGTTTTCAAGAGAGGCTGTATAGTAAGAAATGATACCATTGATGGATTTGACAACAAAAATTTTCTTTATAATTTAATTTAAAGTATAATTGAAAACGGCTTTTTTGGCAGTTTTAGATTAGAATATCTCGAAATCTTGACGTAATAGAGCAATTCTGCAGCCGGATTCGGATTCAGCGCAAAAAATTACTTAAGAAAACGTTGTTAAATCCCAATCAACTTTCAACACCTCCAATTTTATAGGCCTGTGTAATTAGATCATGTTCACTAACGATCTTCTAATTAATACATTTACCTGATAAGCAATGGAAAAAGCATTAAAAAAGATTGAAAATGAAAATCAGATATGTCATACCGAAAAAGCGTTTAAGAGTTAACACTGATCAGCATAGAAATTCGCAATTCTTTCTCGTAGTTTTCAACAAGCTATCTTCATCTGAAATAAAAACAATCGCAAATGTTATCTTTTCCTCTTGGGCTCTTCAAAGTACAGTTATGGTATGTATGCGCCTGTTTCCACGGTCCCCATTCTTATGCAATCTTCTATCTCTCATTGCTGGCGTCTTTTTATTCGTCTTTTTTTCAACTGCAACGTGCCACGGGCACAGCACTTCCAACAACAGAAATAACATTGTGCCGGAACTTCGCGCAAAGTCGGCACATGTAATACTTTGAGGTCTGATTAAGCCTTCTGTGCACTTGGCGCTGAGACTCTGGAGTGATGCTAATTAGTTTCTCTAGAGAAGACGGCCCAGTGTACATCACAAAATTTGCGAGGGACCACGTGCGCCCAACAAAAACAAGGAGAGGGAGCAGCTAGAGGAGTCAGTTGGTTTTGCGCTTCACAGAGAAATATTATTATTTTTTTGCCGAGGACTCGCTTAATTCTATCGCACCGGGACCGCAGGAGGAACCAAAATCGGCACCAAAATGCCATCCGTGTGGTATGTATTTTCAGAATTGGCTGGACGTAGAACATGAGACTGCCACCATGCCGGGCCGTTGAAAATTACGAGCTACAGGGAAACGAGAATTGTGCAACTATCGTCGCGGTGAAGAGGAGGCAACGAAACTTGCAGCGGCTCACAATGAACCTCTACAATTCTCCGTTTATCGCAGCTTTTATGTTTGCGGTCTTTACGAAACTTTACGGTATTCATTGCGCGCGGTTATCGGAAGTGCGTAAATAACGGTGTGTATCTGCGTGGTCCATCCGTAACGTTGCCTGAGTTATAGTCAAAGCGATTCGCTGGACATCGATGTCCTATGCAACTTGCTGATATAATAAATCGGCAAACTGATACGTATGAATTTTATTGTAGCACCATTCGTATCTACATATTTGATTTCATAGCATGCATTTGATGTTCAATGGCGTCGGGTGAAGCTATAAAAAATAAGTAAGTGACGACAAACGATAGAGAGACAAAAGCATAAAGTTTAAGAGCGAGCCATTAAGGCATCGAACGCGACGACAATAATCGCTATTCCCAGCAAATATTTCCACCAATGCATTGAAACGCGATATCACAAGAAAGATTTTAACCACACATCTCGAAATGCATTTACATGAGGAATCTCTTTTTTCGTTCGTAAACGTCGTTCGCAGCGCGGTTCGATATCAGAAGGATCCGAATGCGGAAAGCTCCGCATGCGTCATTCTATTGCAGGAACTGCGGCTTCAGAAAGCGGTTGACGTTAGGTGTCCCGGATAATCGTGCTGTTCCGGCTGCAGAAACTGTTGCTGCTGCAACAATCCGACCGTAACAGTAGCACGCAGATGTCATCGATGCACTTCGTGTTTCGAGCAAATGGGATTAACGTCACAACGACGACTCTGCATCCGATATTACTATTTGTATTTACCGATTATTATACCTCGAGAACTGCTACTTTGACTTTGAACTGTCTTACACATATCCTTACATTTTTTCAACATATAATTAAAATAATCCTTCTATAAAACCTTTTGCTTAAGAATAAGAACTTTACTTGTGTTATAATATATACGTTAAATTATTTATAAAGTATGTGCATGAATATTTGATCACTATTAAACGACTTGTTTAAAAAATACCATTAAAATTCAGACATTCTAACTTTTAATGTAAGAAAAACTGGATTTTTAACTCTAATTGGTATTCGCGTATCCAGACAAGTTTTTTTATAATTTTGCATAATTCTAAGTTACGCAATCTTATTCCTCGAATTTTGACCTTTAAAATAAAAAAAAATTGTTCAATTACGTTAACTTTAAACAAAGATATATTAATTTAAAGTACACTGAATCAATTTTGGAACGAATATCAAGATATGATTAAACTTTCGTTTCACGAATACTAAATATTATTAGCCGAAGCTATATCTTAAAATGCTTAAATAATTCAATCTTAAATCACTAAATATGTTATGTATGTACTTGAATAAATTTAATTATAGTTTTTTCAGCATATTAACATCTTTGAAATATGATGCCTGTTTGAGCATCGAAATTATTAGAAATTAATTTAATTCGCCAGATTACTACAGTGATTGAATTGCGTTTATATAGTCCAGAAATTTTTCGGCGCGCAGTTTGTTAGACTACAAGTGTGGTATATATGTCAAGTACATATATAGCATATTTAATGAATCAAGATTGAATTATTTAAGCATTTTAAGATCTAGCTTCGACCGATATAGGATTCTAGTTTATCGATTGTGTTCTCACATGTACGGTCGAAAAATGAGATTATTATTAAATATTATTAATTATGTCGGAAAGTATATACAATAAGTTACCTTAATAAGAATTACGAAACAATGAATACATCAAAGAAAGTACACGTATAATATACCTAATCGACGTATATTGCAGAATCTTCTTTATCTTTTAAAAATACACAATTATAGATGCAGCCGATAACAGCCGATAATCAGCCGTGGATCGACCAAAGGAAAAGTATCTCGCGTAAATCCAATTTAATGCGCGCCGCAAGAAGTAGACTTTTCGAATCTTCCCTCGGCGGATCCTCGAGAAGTGTCTGGACTTCCAAAGCCAGACGAAGACTTAGGGCAAATTAGAAAACGTTATCAACACGGTGGCGCGCCGAATGGAAATTCTTCTCGTTAAACAGTTCTCCCAGCTGCGCTACGCGGTGTACGTCAGTATGTGCGTGTTGAATACCGCCAGAAAGTTTTGTCCGTACGTTATAATTTCTCCAACTCTCGACGCTGCGTTCCCTACCATTCCGTTCTCTTTGTCCTCCTAAAAGTCTTCTTCATCTGTACCTACTCTAGTTCTCGACAACTCTCGCCTCTGTCTGCCTTCTCTATTTTTCTTTCCCGTACTTTTCATTCCCCTCTCCGTTATTCGACAAATTATTATTTAGCGAAATATGGTAATAAATTTTGTTACTTCAGTGTAACTAGTTGTCTAACTTAGATCGCTGTCTAATATAACACGAGCAAGTGCGAGAGACGTATAACGTCGTAAAGGATTCCTTATTCCAAGATCGATGCCAACACATTTTTAACCCTCGACTACAGCAATGGGTCGTTTGGACCCGAATCGAAAATTTTATACGGATGACGTAATCTATATTGATACGATGAGATTCTAAATTATAGGTAAAAAAAACTTTATCTATCAATCGTAAGACAGAGGTTCACTTGTATTTTGTACTTCATAGGACGCTTTAGAATTTAGGTGTAGCTTTCATAGCTATAGTGGAAAATCAATCTACCTCTTTTTATATAATACAATATTTATCCTAGATTTTACCCCAGATCGCTTTATCTATAATTAACGAGTAACCATATTTACAACAGACATCTATGAATATCTAGATGTGAACAGTACACATTAATAGCATCAACTCACTGCACGGTACGTGTTCTCATTTTCTTCCCGCTCGATATAGAATACTGAACGTGCGAAAACTCGATCTGTCCTATTCTTGGTACCACTCCCGTTTCACCCTTTCGCCGTTTTGTCCGTTATGTCCATTCCCTTCGCTTCCTTTAACTTTCCACGACATTGCGCCGATTCGCTTGCCCCGTTTCCGTACTTGTCCCTCACCTAACCATCTCTCTTTCTCGACACCACCCGGTGAATATCGCAACGCGTTTGGTCGACATGGCCCGTATGACCGAATCCTTTCGACACAAGTCTGTCAAAGTGAACGCGAAGCGCCGCGGGCTCCTGTGATTAAAGAAAATTACGGGCAGCAGATAATTACAGGAGGTGACTGCATGAACAGAGCTGACTGAAAGAGGGCGCGTGGCAACTCCCGTTCCGCCACGCCTTGCTGTAGGGTCGCGAAATTCTATCACCACTGGCCGCCCGGCGGCGAGCCGCAGCATCCTGAGCATTTCCCAACGTTGTACCGAAGAAGCAAGGACACTGGACACTGTTCACGATATAGTAGGTGACGCACATACGGTGACTACGCGGTATTCGCTTTTCCGGCAGTTACATCTCTCGTTCACCCGTGCTAAATCGAATTTCGTGGGTGGCTAAACGGCCGCGATATCGCATTGTCGCAATCGTTCACCGATTAAAATCATTATCTGTAATTTTGGCAAGTAATAATTGAAAGCGCAATCGATTCTGAAAAGTTAGAACGTTTCATTATGATACAGAGATGCAGTAGTCATTCTTATTAAAAATGAAAATGTACACAATGACGTTTCTACCGTTCAATATATCTAATTTCGTGTTTAATGTTTTTACTGAGCGAATATTCGATTATTTAATAAAATTGTATATAAAATTTGTTAAAATGTAAGCACCATAAATCTTGTTATATTGAAAATTTTCAATCTGTGCGAAGGACGGAAACAAATGTAATAAAAATCATGATGATAAAAATGTGTGACAGTCAAATATGGATTATTGTAGAGAGAATATATAGCTGTACCATTTATTTCCATTAATAGTGTAGAATCCATATGGACCGCCGTTCGGGATTATGAAGGTTAAAACTGAAAAACAGGATGCTTTGGTATCTGCTCATATCCTGCATAGCGGACGACCACAAATTCTCTTGCTTCTTGGCTAGCCGCAACATCATCCTGTCATCTATGAGAGAAAGGGTGAAAGGGGATTTCGCTGTTTTTCTCTCGGATAATATAACATATTTAATCTCATGCCTTCATATCTTTCTTCGATACATAATACAATTTTCCACTTATTCTATAAGTGGAAAAGTTACGAAAATATTTAAGGCAAAAATAATTAACACTTCGATTAATAAAATCACATGTGTAAAACAATTCGTTATAAAAATGGAAATAAAAGGTATTTCACACACACACACACACACACACACTCAATAATCATACAGACTAGAAAACGGCACAATATCTGTTTAACAGATTCTATTATTTTATGCGTTACATAAATTATTTATTATTGTCACGTATCTGATTTGTCCCCACTCCTCTTTACGATTAACCATTACATTGTTTTGTTTTGGGACTGGAAGTGTCGAAGGAAGGAATTTGATATACGGTGCGCGTATATAGAATAATAACCTTTCAACGTTCATTTTCTATCGAATTTGCCTGTGCGCTATAGTAAATCGAATTTTACGGCTAAATGGCCCTTTTTGACGCCGAAATAATAACCCAGATTTAACCGGTGCGCTTATGGAGCGCAAAAATAGTTAATACGCTCTGACGAAAAATCTGCGCGCCCTCGTACGATATCGATACTCGGAATTTGCATTGGTAATGCGGCAGGAAGCGGAAGATAATTACCAGTCTTCAATTCGCGCAATTGTGTCGCAAACCTAAAAATACTTTTATCAAAAGCAATTACTGCAAAAACAACTTTAATGCATTTAATTTAAACCATCATTTAGCCTACGTCATTGTTATACACTTAAGCCCGTTTTTACAATATATGATTATTATATCTAAAAATTAAAGATTACCAACTGATTCATCAATGAAAAATTCATTCATGAATTTCTTGGTTATCTTTAATCTGTAGGTAATCATATACTGTGAAAAAGAGCCATAACGATGCAAAATAAATTGCACCTACGACCGAATATTGAAAATATTTTTTTTAAGAAAATATAAAGCTTTTTAATATCCTTTAAAAAGTAACGTGTCCTCGTCCACATATATGGAGTCATGCCATTCAAATTTTGCCGAAGAAGGAGGAGAAATCTGCTCCGCACAGTATGGGCATTAAAAAATTGTACAAATTCTGGAGATTCTTATATTGCATCGAGTTCTATGGCGCGGCCGGTAGACATTCTGGGTGTCGGGAAAGTGCATTACATATCCGGATTGAGGAGATTGAAAAATTCCCTTCGATGTTACTCTAAAACGTCGCGCGAGGTGATTTTTCGAAACTTTTCCAATGTAAAAATGTGACAAGCAATAATCGGAGTAAAATTTTCGAGTTATAGTCCGTTTTTATTTTTCTTAATTTACAACTTTTGAGTGTAAAATTATGAAATATATACAAAAAGTCTATATTTTACTGTATTTTACGTTCTTTCTATTATTTCGCAAAATTTGATTTTAGAAACTCGTAGCTTTTATACACGATTTTGAGCGTAATTTTTGTACGCTTCCGTTAATTAAAGGATACATGTTAGCGCGAAGAAAAATGTGACATCACGGCTTAGGTGACGTGACTGAAAGTCAACCGGTGACATATTTGTTAAATAATTGGGCCGCGACGCGCGTCCAACGTGCGGACAAAAATTTCTACGTTGCCTTCCATTATCGCCTCGTTCTTTAATCACCGGCCGGTAATGCGAATTTTTCAGATTTACGGTGCCCGGAGAGCCCGAGCATTATGGAATTACCCCTGCCGGGACACGTATCACGAAATTATCCCGGTAAATCGGGCACTGACAGTAATTATGTCAGCACGTCCCCCTCGTGTCTGTCTCAATTATCCGGTTACATTTCCGAATTTTCGTCCGGTATAATAGCGCACCGTTCAAATTTCTCTTGCTGGTCGATGTGCGAATTACGTCGGAAAGATACAGCTTTCAAATTTTTCGATTGATAGTGTCGTTTATCATCTTTTTCAAAGGATGCTTCTTGAGAAATTAAATTAAATACACTCAAGGTCTCTATATTTCCGCGCTTACACAACTTTTACGTACTTTCTTTTCGAGAGCGCGACCTAAATTAAGGTCGATGTTTGTATTTCGGATGAATTATGAAAGTAAGACGAAGCATGTTAATGGATTTCTCAGGGAAACGCTTTCAACAAAAATACAGTATATTTTCCCTCGCGCGTGGATGAATGGACCGAAACTTTCTGATTACATGCAGAAATATGGTTATTATATAAATTGATCTTGTAAGTAATCATGCATAAATTTTTTTACTTTGAACATTTCTCTAAGAGGTATCGCAAGTGTTCGCGATACGCAGATCTATTTCATTGCGTTCGGTGGTTACGATAGCACGTTTAAAACAAAACCTGTGAGGCTTTCGCCTTTAACCATACACCCGCGCGCGGCTCTCTTTCAGAGTAGTGTCGACGTCGACACTGTCAGTTAATTCGTCTGTCAATCTATCAGCGCCGCTATAAAAATTCAAATGCGCCGGCTAGCAAAACGTGAAAAAAACCTTCTGGCCGAAAGGGCGAAAACGCGCCGACCATCCTTTCGGTCATCCTTTGTGCGACGATTTAACATTTAATTCGCCCTGATACTTCGGGATGTGTGACGTCCAATCGCCACCTAAATTCAATTTAACGTATCTGCACGTAGTTTTATTTCCGCAAATATGATTGACGGCATGAGGACAGAATACTTTGCGGAATACGACAAGATTGAATAGAATTTGATGGATTGAGAGCAAAAGTAAAAATCGAGTCTATAACTTATAAGCTCCATTTTAAACATAAAATTATTTTAAATATAGCACCGTAACGAACTGTATGAATTAGATACTTGTCCTACGTGTGCTCCGATATCTTCATTTATTACTTAATAATATTGAGAGTAGCTGTCAATAAAGATCATTAATAAACGAATCTCATTAATTAGTGTATAGACAGATATATGTAAGTAACTAGATTAAAACTATTTAGAGATCAATATTTAAGAACAAATTATACTTTCTAGAATATTCACGAAACTATAGTTGTTTTTAAATAATCTCAGTAATTATGTCATAATTTAAACGGCTTACCATGAATAAACAAATAAAAATATGAGGAACAAATAATTAAATATCTTTATAACAATGACAATAATTTTTCTAATTCTAGTTGTGTTTTTGATACTAATTAAAATACTGTTTCAAAATTGTTATTAAAGGTACTCACGATTGCCCTTCATTGCAGAGCAAAATTGTTGCGTGTATATGATTACAATATTTTATTTAAATTAATTGATATGTAACATTTACAAAGAATCGTAACAATTTTTCAAATTCTGCGAGCAATGCGTGCCTACCGATATTCAATAAACAATAAATAAATTGGAGTAACGGGTCAATAGAAATGGTCGACTAATGCCAAACGTAACTCCGCAGTTTCATATCGAGAGCTGTGTACCATGCTAACTGCACCGTAGAGGACGCTCGCAATTTACAACACAGCGTGTAACGTCCGTCACTCGTTGCTGACATGGGATGCGATACGTGGCGAAGGATGTTTTGCACGATTTACTTTACTGCCATCGTGTCTGACCGCGCATAGCTAGCTACGGTAATTTCTTCGTCGTGAATAAAGAAAGCCATATCTTGTCAATATAAAGGGCAAACTGCAAATAATTTATAAAATAAATGAATATAATAAAATCAAATCAAAATGTTTAATTTTTGTCATAATAATATTTTGAATTAGCAAAGATAATTATGTAATTATCCTCATAATCATTATAATATAATACTTGTGCAACCGATTATATTTTATCAATTTAAAAATTAGTAGAAAGATACAACATATCATTTTATTTATTTTGAAATTATTTTTTTCTCGTTTATAATAAATTTAATTTTAAGTTGTATAAGATACATCAGCCTTCGACTACCCCTGATATAAGAGGATAACTTTATATACCACGAATAAAAGGATAACTTTATGTATTATATATTGCATTTTTTACAAGTTTCACAAAATGATAGGCACCGCCAGGTACTAAACCCTATAAAGGAATACGCGAAATTCGTGGGGCTGCACCGGAACTTTGTGAATGTCCCCTTAAGCCAGGGAATCGCACTACTTTGTCCATAATTTAGTTAAGAGCGTCATGCGTGTGACGTGCACGATATAGAATAGATCGGAACAACCGAAGCGCGAATAGAGAGAGAGAGAGAGAGAGAGAGAGAGAGAGAGAGAGAGAGAACTGGCGTGTGGCCAACCTCCTAGTCCAGGATTCGTGTAAGTGACTTATTATCCGCCGTTTATATGTGAGCCCTCTATTAGGACGTACTGTATATACACATAGGCTCGTCCTGCAGAAACGCATGCCTAATTCTTCCTCGTAATGACGCTAATCATTAAAGGGTGTGTGTAATTATGTATACATTCTCTATAATATGTCTCTGCCGCTTTCTCTCTCTACATCCGTCTCGTTGGTTTGACAAATTTCTGAGACGGTTTCAAGTATCAATTAATTGATCGATCTAAATTCTAAAATATTTGAATTAAAAATGGCGAGCACACAAACATAAGTACATCCTTCAAAATATATCGTTAATACCGATAAATATCGTTCGACATACGTGTTTAAAGACATTAATTAATGTAAGTATATTTGAAGAATAAAAAGGATTTTTAAAAATAATATAACATTCTCATAAGATATAATTTCGTTATAATTATTAATACAAAGTAAAAATATTAGATGTAAGTATATTATTACATTTTCTAAGGTAAAATATGTAAATTATTATATTTATATTTAGACAAATAATAATTTATTCGTGCAAATCAAATCGTATTCCGGTTTTTAACTTTTTTTATGTTATGCGTTTTATTATCATTAGTCACATTTGAATAGTATTACTAACTTACGTTTTGTGTTTGCTTTAAGAATTTTATTCTGAAGAATATTAAGCGTTCCCCTTTTTCTGCGTCATTCTCTCACTATTTTCTTTCCTCTCTTCTCTGTGTTTCTATCTTTCTATTTGTATCTCTCCTCCTTCGGTCTTGCTGAAGGTAATTACGACGCAGTCACGCAAAATCAAATTGAAGAAATGTGCGAAGCGAGTTTAATGTTCAGTCGGGCTCCCAAAACTGCCGCGAGTAGACGTTTATCTCGCGTGTAAAATTAGGAGTGTAAGGAAGCATTTAAGTGCATCTTACCGTGTTACGCGTAATGCACGCTCATTTAATTGCTCGTTGTAATCGTCGAACTATGTATGTGTTTTACATTAAAGTTATAATCCGCGTTATAATCAATTCTGACTTATCTCTAAGCAGTTTTTAATCGTTATATATTTATATAATTAAAATGTAACAATTAAAAAGTGTTTAGAGATAAGTGAGAGATAAGTATTATAAATATGTTTCAATATAATATTTGAGTATTACTTAATGCAATCATAAAATTATAATAGAAATACATGCATGAATGCGTAATATCGAATAAATTTATTTTAATTAGATAGATTACAATGCCAAAGATTTCAATCACAGACGATTAACGTAGCGATCGAACATAATTCTAAAGTATTTGCAGAATGTAACGCTGCAGACATGCATGGAATTTATCAATTTGATTGAACTTATAGTTAGGTGGACATATGCGAAATATATGAAGTTTCCTGCGTCAGTGAGCGAAAATGATCGATGATCAATTTAATCCATTTAATTCGGCGATAACACAAAATGCGAGAGAAAATGCGGGAGACGTTATCCAATAAAACGAAAACCTTATCCTTCTTATTGCGTTTCACTTTCTGTCGTTTAGTGTGCACGCTCTCGGCTTTTCGAAATCGCGAATATCTGTCATCGCACCGCCTGTCGAGAATGCGAAAAACGCATTTCGTGAAGAACGCGCGGAAAAATACGGCACGTCCGGGAGCCTTAATCCTTGTTTATAACGACTTCCTTGGTAGAAGACACTCTCCCGCGTAAAAAGGGATTCGGCAGCAGGAAAAGGGGGAAAGATTCGTCCCGCGAACGAATGGCAAGTAGGTGGGTTGAAACTTTTCCAGGCTGCGTATACGGTATAGCGTTAGAAGTTCGCCGCGGGACTCTCTCGGTGAAGTTTCTTCAAGCAAGCCAACGAAAATCTTCCGACGCGCCGTGCTTGATGCAATGCCACCCCGAGTAACTGAGCTCCTCTTTTCACTCTCGGGACACGCGTGATACGCAAAGCGAGATTTATTAAATTTCGAATGCTCTAAACGTCGAAATAATAATATTAGATAGTTTAAAAACGGCCAACATTTAGTTTATATCAGTCACAGATACAAATGTAGCCTCAATAAATTATTTTTAAAAATTTATATTCTATTAAAAAAAAAAGAAAAATCGAAAATTGTACAAATATGGGAGAAAATGGTATTTAAATATATAACAAAAAATGTGCAGTGCATAAACGGAAAATGAAGCGTTAATCGAAACGCCATGTGTGTGTGTGTGTGTGTGTAAATTGATTAAAGAGATAACCACACAAGAGATGGCCACAAAATTTCACGGAATCTACAATCCTTCGAGAATACGGGCATCGCCGTCCGACTATCTGTCTCCCGAATACTCGTCTGCGATCTTCGTCGACATTTATCCTGGGAATATCGCGGCCAGGTTGAAGTATCGGCCGTCACATTTCTCGCATTGAACATCAATCGAACAAAGAAATCGCAAGAACTCCCAGCACGTTCCTCGCTGAGGAGAAGACCCCTACCCTGCCAAAAAATTATTCGTCGAATAGAAATACCGCATGGATCATGACACCAAAATCGATCTCAAGAATGATTTATTGGCTTTTAATTTTTCCTAAGGAAAAAGAGATATGTAAAATCATGAAGTATCTTCAATAAAGGGAGATTTAAATAATTGAACTTTAATAAACAAATTTACGTGCATATTAATACCAAGAGACAGTAAATTATTGATTATATTATTATAATTTCATTAGCGCTCTATATCGTTTTAAAAAATCAACTTAAAAAATTCCTATTTAAAAAAATTAATAAAAAAAAAATTTCTCCTTCTAATCTTCATCAATGATCTTTACATGTTTTACACTTTCGTCTATCGATTTTAAACGAACAAAGGCAGAATTGTGAGAGAAAAAAGTAGTAAAGAATAAAAAAAAATATATATGTACATATATTTTAATATGCGCAAAAAAAGTTTATTGATCTGGTATGAACTAAATTTTGCTTATTACCGGTTCACAGTCGGATCCTATTTAAATTGGAGTTTGGAAAATTGCCAGCTTTTCGTGCACACGTCGAGCATTTTCATGTGCGTACATATAGGGTTATTTATTCGCGGCAATATAGTAAAACGACCACGCACGATTATACGCATAATTCATTCGTTGCAAGGTAATAAAGAATTCGCATCCACAAAGCGGTCATGTAATTAGCAACATCCCGAACAGAGGAGATATTTCACAGATGGTACATTTGTCTCATGTACGCAATAATTCTCTGTATTTCTATAAAGTCCATATTAATCCTTTCTTTTCTGAATTCTTATTTTAATAATTGTACAGTATAGACAAAAAAATGTACAACTTACAGCGTTCTCTTCCGTACTTATAGTATATATGTATTGTATATCTGTAAATATAGCAACTAATTCACCAAAGTGGAGATATTTCTATTATCATTCAATAATGAGAGATACATTATTCAGTTTCTATTCATTAATAAAAATGTGCACATGTCTTCGTACTTCATTAATCTATTTCATTCTATTGTGCTCATTCGTATTTCTTTACAGGTCTTCAGAGATAGAAGAAGTTCCCCTAAAAAATTTCTAACTTCGCCAAGGGACTTTTATGTACGCCCCTTCGACTCGAGGATGAATCTCGTTCTACAAAGCGTTTAACAGAATAATGGGCGACTTAGTCTCTCCCGGGTAGCTGTAATAATTTACAAACCAGACGTTGGCAAATGATTTTGCTGTCTGCCGCCCAGGCTGGCACATCACTCGCTCCGGCTTCGTTCGCAAGGCGAACACACGCCTCCGTTTTATCTATACACCGACCACCTTCGCGTTTCTCTTCTCGCTTGCAGCAAAGTTCGACGCAACGAAGGCAGAGCGGATCGTCGTACTGCAAATTCACGGTGAGCTCGTGAGGGACGACGACAGCTCGCGCTTCGTTAAAACGCCTTGCGCGGACGGCACGGGTACGTATTCGCCATGAAATTTTCACCGCCCGAAAATTACGCGAGATTCTCCGCTCCGGTTGGTAATTATGCGCTCAGCCGACAGGCTAACTCTATAACCGTAAGTGCTTGATATTGTTGAATGGTGTCAGCAGCCAGCGATACGAACCTAGACGGCTAAGCTAATGCGATTTCTCCGAAGTACGTCGCATTAAGAGATGCATTCCGAATTATTATAAGAAATTTAAATCTCGGATAATTCTTTCTCGATGTTCACGCAATGTAATTTATTGTACTGTCCAACGGATAAAGATCTTGAAAGATAAATGTTGACATGTTGATATAAATATTAACGATTTTAAATAATTCTACGACCAACAATTTGTCAATCAAAGGTTTCTATTTAGTTTCGTACTTCTAGATTCTGCGAAATGTATCGATTTTCAACTTACTTTTCCTTTCAATCGCTCAAAAGTTGTTCACTAAATAATATGTAACAATTGCTGCTGGAACTCAGCAACAAGTTCAACGGGGCACTATTAGAAAAGGGAAGGCGAGCGCGAGTACGGACTTCCAGCACATAAATATTGAGCGAGCGTATCCCTCACCACCCGGCCTCTCGGTCTTGTACACTTCTTTACGTCCGAAAACTTTCTTAGACGCCAGTTTTGCATAAAAGGGGAGAAAGTTTCTTTATTTAGACATCGAAGGCGGCGCGGATTAAAAATTTACCGGAACGCGGTCTATTTTTCTTACAGTCGCAAGAAATCGATACTAGAACCGGCGTTGTAAGACTGAACGGGCTGGACGAAGAAAACACAGACCCGAAGAATTATTTATTAAACGAGCTCCTTGCTTCCTCGGTCGGCTACACTTATGGAACAGCATGTAAAGGATCGACGTAACGTCCCATAACCCGCGCGAACGACGGAACTAATCTATCGAGAAATTCCCTTATAACAATCCAATGTCAGGACATTATCCATGAAATTTTTGTTTACTCGTTTTATCCTTATTTTCGAAATGTTTTTATAAAGACGGAAACATCGACGATGTGTAGCATGTAAAATTTTAATACGTAAAGCGTGTTTAATATTGTAATCATGTAAAATTTTAATACCTAAAGCAAATTTTAATTATAAAACAATCTCTTTTATTTAAAAAATGATACAAATAAAATTTTTAAAAATAATAAATTTAAATAAAGATGCCTCTAAACATAATTCAATATATCATCTGTTTTGCCGTAAGCAAAATATAACTCCATTTTTTAGATATGTTATTTTTTTTAGTTTAGATATGTTTTTTATATATTTAGATAGCTTAGAAGCTATATCTAAACATAAGGTGTCTTTATGTGCGGAATTTTATAAAGCTAGTTTTATCATAATAGTATTAATGTAGGAATTACGGTTACACGCTGCGTTATAACATAATTAAATGTTTTCATCACGATTATCATAACGGTGTTAAGCGGGGCGGAAAATTGAAATATGTTTGACATCTTCTATATGAAAGAGACATCGTATTCGATTATACAATTTACATATATTTATTCAACGAATTATATCTATATTACGAAACGTGAAATGCGTTCGTGACGGCAAGGATATGAAAAGCGGCTGTTACGAGACGTAACATGTTAACTTAATGTAGTTGTTAGCTTCTGTACAAAACCAGTAGCTCAAATAATAATGTTACGTACCAAGATTTTTCTTTATTACGCTGAAATTTTCGAAACGTTAGCACAACACAAAGAATGTACTATATGTAATATTGTAAATTTCGGTTGAGAGAAGACATGAATTCAAAGTCTAGCATTTAAAACGCGTCCCCAGAGAATATTATAAATTATAACGTTCTAAAATTATCTAAAGGATATTTGGGAAGAGCTATTTAAAAAAAATGTTTGTACGTCGTCTTTGACATATCTTATATCCTTATTCATGATATCCTTTGAGACATAATTGCTTAAAGGTACTTTAAGACCTTTTATTCATAATAGTTATAATAAGTTTTTAAAACTACAGATAAATTGCAAAAGATGTGAAAACGATGTAATATCTCGATGAGATTTAATAAATAGAGAAACAAAATGTAACTTATAAGTGGAAACTTGATACAACTCCCTCGTAAAAATGAATGCGCGGAGAGAAGTGTATAGAAAAACTCCAGCAAGTGGTGGTTGCAAAAAATACATATTATCCTCGCAAAGAGTTCGATGTGCATGTTTTTCAAGAGTATGAAATTGGAGCGCGTGAAGTAAATGGCTTTCTTTTGCATTGAATTAACGGGACTCCACCGCTGGATTTTCATAACGATCACACGCAGGACTTGAGCTTTATATTCGCGTAAACAGAGGAGGCAGAAAGATGCGCCTGCAGAACTCGGCAGAAACTACATAGCCACGACGGAGCTCAGTGAAGAAACAACCGCGCGTAAAGTTAATAATGCAACAATCGCTGTCGACTACACGCTCTCCTATCTTGCGCGTAGAATCATTCCTTCATATAATTTAATTAACCTCATATATATACGCATTATACAGAATGTTAAAAAAAAATATTAAATTTAATAGCATATTAAATCAGTATTGAGAGAAAAAAGTTTCGGCGCAATGTTTTCTGATGAATAAATATCATTACATAAATCAACGATTGCATGGAAAGAACGGATTTGCTAAAAATTTAGCTATTAGATACAGAACTGAAAATAATTCTGTAGAACGCTCAAGTTAGTTGCTAGAATGTCAAAACTTTTTATAATATAATGGCATTGCTATTTTATATATCTGTCCTTTATAATTATTTTGATGGAACAAAATTGTTTTCAAATTTGTACCTAGTTAAATTTTTACATATTTCAACAAAATCGCTTTTTTCGTGTGATTAAAATTGCTCTGCTATACAAATAATTTTCGCTCTTTTGTTTGTCGTAATATCAACGAAAAAAAATTTGTGTTTTAAAAGACATTATTATATTAGAATATTAGTGTGAGATTTAATTAGCAAAAAATTTTAAAACGTGTCCTGATTTTTTTCGAAATTTCGATCGCACAGGCGTTAGCGGGTATTACACGTATACCGTCATGGTCGAACGAGACGCGATATATTTCGACGTCAAAGTCAGCTTTGTCGAAAGCTGTGAAAATACGAAAGAAGATTAAAAAAGGGAAAGGAAAAAAAGGGAAAAAAATACTATATGAAAGAAAACGCATTAACAAACATGTACAAATATATTACTGTCTTTCTTATTATATAAGAACATATGTATATAAAGTTTATACGTGATAATTTATATGCCAATTTTATGTGTAAAGAAAAAAATTGGATTTATACCGCTAAATTTTTTAGCAATCCTGCCCGGCGCGGCGTACCTGCTCGATCTTCCTTGGAGTGATATCCGATCGGATATATTTCGCCATCGTGCACCAAGCGCACGAATTCCATCAGGATGGTGGGATGATCGGGAATATTCGCATAGTTTTGCACGGGAACTCCGATAGCCGAATAACGTGGTTAAGGAGAGGAGAACGGAGTGGTAGCTATCCGCAACATGTCTCTGCTTTCAAGCAGCAAGACCGTTTCTGAACTTTTCGGGAGTACACGGGTAATGATCGCGCGTAACACATAATGATTTCGCACCATGCGAAGCAACGAATCGAGCAAGATTGATGACGGTTGAATATCCGACATCGAAAAGAAAGATCGTTGCTTTATAACGTCATTAAAAGAAAAAGAATACAAAGCAAAGAGATAAAGAGATTTTTAATACATGTTTTGTTAATGAAATTGTATGAACGCAAATTAAGTAAGTTGTATTCATATAATTACATTTATGTATTTACAAAGAAAAAAATTAATGACCAATTTATCTAAAGAACCCATTTCTGAGTATTGATCGTGAAAGTTTGAGAGATTAGTATATACTCTCTTCGAAACTTTTCGCAAGTTTGTCACGCGTTCTGCTGCTATTTCTTTTTCGCATTTAATATCTATATACGCTGTGTCGTTGTTATTCCTCTTTCAAGAAGCAAGTTTCCTCTCCGAATGCGAATAGGAAGCGGAAGCCCGACTGCGACGCTGGGAACGAGACATTGTCACGATGCCGGATAATCGAGAATATTCGTACAGTTTTGCAGCGAGGTGGCAGCGATAGGTGAATAAGGTGGGTTAGGCGAAGAGAGAAACGGCGAGGAGAGCTGTCCGCAACACGTCTCTGCTCTCAAGCAACGAGGTCGCCTCGAGGCATCCAAGTTTACTCGCAACTTCACCGCCAACTTCTCAATATTCATCCCAATTATATACCAAAGCTCATGCACAATTGCCACGAAATCTACGCTGGCGCCTTCATATACACCCAAGATCGAATGCGAATTCCGTTACATTCATGTCCAGTAAAACAGCTGGTTGACTTACTTGAAAGGAACTGTGAGCTCTACAAGAACTTACTTTTTAAAGCTATACGTCTTCTTAACAATTCTCAAGATAAAATTTTGATAAAGAATTTCACTTAAAATTAACTAAAGCATAAAGCTATATTACCTTTTTTATTCCTGAAGCTTAAAACTGCTATCTTTTAAATATTTGTGTAACATCATTATTTTTTATTGATATTTCAATATTTTTATAAAGAAAAATTAGGTTTTTCAATAAAAAGGTATATTGATATTCTGAAAATCATGCGTTTCAAAATCATGCGATTTTCAAAAAGATATATTTTTATTAATAAACGTTACAAAAATTTTTAAAGCTAATAATAATTCAATCTCTACTTGAATTTTTAAATGTATCTAATTTTATGGTAGCGTTCTATAATCTGCGATAAAAATTTATCAGAAATAGGAGACAATAAATCGACAGACGAAAAGTGACAGTAACTGTCACTAAAATTTATTTTTCCCATAAATTTCTACCTCACAGAACTTAATTTAAATAGATGTAATTTCTTTCGATATTCGAGATATTTTCGAAGAACAATATGATATTACATGAGAAGTTTAGATAGCAAATATTCACAAGTGAGCCTTTAAACATCAAAGTAAGATATCCTAAATCGCTTATTAAAAGCAAAATATTCTAAGCCGTTTAAAATTTTGATGAACTTACCTATTTATACCAGTTATAATATTCAGAATTAAGATAAACTAAATTCACGAAGCGTGCTTAATCGCGCGTGGTAAGTTCCAAATAATGATGATGTATATATATATATATATAGTTTGTTATAATACTGATCCAATGTTTGACGAGTAATTACGTTTAAACCTCTTATTATATTCGCTTTTAATTTCTATACAATTTAGTTACAACTAACTTATAAATTTGTGCTTAAAAATATATCTTATAATATACGTTTATCTTGTAGATCGTAATTATCTATTTTTGCGTTAAAATGTAACATTAATTTCTTGACAGCCGTTCCTATATACATATATAGTGTGTAAAATCAAATTATATTAATATACTGACAATTAAATAAATTGCGACGTTTTTAATTGCTGAAGATAACTCAAAACGGAGTCGAAACGAAAATTCGACCAAATAATTAAATAAAAAACATTTAATTTAAACTTAATTAATTAGTGCTCCAATTTACCGCTCTATAACGTTTATTAACTCTTGTTTTTACGCTTTAATTTTTTAACAATTTCGAGAATCTTTTAGAATTTTAAATAACATTATAGAAATATTATATAATTTTATTTCTTTATATGAAAAAATTTCAAGCTATTTCATTTCTTTTAAGTCAAGAATTAACTCTATCTCGTCTAATAAATAAATAATCACACAAAAAGTTAAATTAGTTTTAGCAAATTAAAAATAGATCAAACTGTTTAATAAAAAACTAATTAAAAAAAACAGAAAACATAACCATCTTCTTATTTCTTATATAAAAATATTCTCGAAAGAAAACTGTTGAAACGCTCATGAATGCAACACTGATACTATAATGTAAAAAGCAATATAGGTCAAGAGACAACAGATATCGACGTCATGTGTGTGACAAGAGTAACACTCTGCTGGTTGTGTTATATCGACAAAATTAATTGCATCGCGCGATAAAACTGTGCAGCACGCCGGATAAAGTTTCACGCGGAACCGTAGCGCACTATATTGACACGTGTGTATATCGCGATGTTCCCTAGAGGACTGTATACAATCCGGATGTGTGTTTCATTTTTTTATTTATTCATAATATGACTTTGAGTGTTCCGTATAGATCATCATGTCACGTGGCAGGTACGTCGCGCTGTACGCATGGCATTAATTATTGATGCATTCGTACGCAAAATATTTGCAAGGCTTATACTCAAAGGAAAAGAAGATCGTAACGAAAATTAAATCTATTTTGTTCGTTCACTGCTGAATATAGCGAAATAATTTTCTTATATGTATATAAAATAATTTCAACCATACGGCGTTTTCTAATTATCTTTATATATCTATCCGGTACTTCAGTTAATCCAATTTCGCAGAGGCAAATTACAGCTTTTGAGTTGTGCAGCGACTTCCCTCGTTCCCTAAATAAATTTTACAATTTTTGCATCTTCTTTCCCACGACTAGGACTGAGCCCGGCCGCTCTAATGACACATTAGAATAATAAGACTCTGAAATGCATTAAGGTCCACCCAAAGATCTCTCTAGTCCTGTTGCGCCGACGATTCTCAGCGTCTCTCCGGCATTTTCTCTCGCAGGAACCACAGCCCGGTGTCTCCCATCGAGACGACAACGAAGTTTTCTTTACGCGCTCCTTATTACGCGTGGACGAGTAAGAATGCCACGCGTGCACCGGAAACCATGTAACTCGTTCCTCTCGCGGCCGGTAAAGCCACATTGATAATATAAAAGATCGCTTGAAAAGCCGCGCACGTTCCACGTAATATATGCGGGCAAACCGAGTAAAACAAAACAGTCCCGCTGAAATTGAATACAAATTTCTGGCTCGTTCTCTTCCTTTCTGTCTCTCTCTTTCTTTCTCCTTCTTTAGTCTGTGGCCACGCTCAACACCAGAAATACCGAGGCGCCTTACTGCCTCCGTCGTGGATATACGAAAAATTATGTTCGTCGTAATGACGATAAAAACGAGTGCGGTAGCATGAGTCCCATTTCAAGCGGACCACCGGAGTTGCTGTATCGAGACGAAGCACCGATAGCTGATATCGACATAGAAGTCAACAAAAACTATCGATGATATACTTGATATTGGAAAGAATGTATCGCAGTACCTGTAGACATTGGTGGCCCTCCTCTTTTATCTACTAAAAGAACTAATATTTTCATCAAAAATTTCTCTTACGTTTCATTTTCAAAGCTTCAGTTTTTTTTAAATACTTTCCAAGATTTTTAAATACTTTCGTCTGAGAAAAATCTTCACGAGTATTCGCAATTAGAATTATACTTAAAAATATAAAAAAATCCAATTAGATGGTACTAAAAGTACTTCAGCTTATAATTTTCTTAAGAAGTACAGAATTCGATATTTTAAACACTGATTGTGAGCTTTCTGACAATGAAAACAGAAAAAGAAAACAGTAGGATAGAAACACAGTATAATAAAATATTAAAAGAAAGTGTGTTCAAAGAGATGACCATGGTAAGGTGAATTTTGGTTTAAAGGGATAGTATAATTCTCTGGTAAGCGCCGATTTCAATCCATAATTTTATTGTGAGATGTTAAATAAAAAGTGAAGTTAAATAATTTTGATTTTGTCATTTATACATTTTTATCTGTATATTATAACAACAAACAGAAAAAAATAAAATAAAGTTCCTATATAAATCTAGCTTAGAGTTACATATTCTCTTAATACTTTTAAAAATAATAATCATCAATTTTATTGTAAAAAATGCAATATTCAGCTTTTATAAAAGCTCTTGTGTGCAGCTATTCTATTGTGAATGCGAGAATAAATCTATCTATTTTAATCTTTCAAAAGTATTATATTGTAATTCACATTGTACTATTTTAAAAATTTGAAAGAATTAAATTACGAATATCATCTACATTCTTATTGTCAAAAAATTTTTTTTAATTATACATATCTTTTATTTTAAACTTCTGAATCATTACCTACAATTATCATTGTCGAGATATATGTGAAAGATTTCGAATCAGTGTACATAAGACAAAATGATCCAATCGCGTTATTTCCATTTATAATCCGGGTATTTCATTCGAGGTAATTGATTAAATTGCCATGCACAATCAATCGTCTTTGAAGGGAATCGTATCGCGTTCGATCGAGGATCGCAAAACTAAATAGTAATGACGGTATCGATTCCAGCGAGTTATCACTTTCGAAGTCGGAATGAAGCGCGCGCGCGGCCGCGTTTCCAACTTTATTCTATCTTCGAAATTAGTTCAGCCGTCTTGGCACGTCTTTGTCGAGCTGTTGGTGATAAAGTTTAGTATGCTAATTCGCGGAACAGCTGTGCGGCTCCGCCAGCCCGAGCAAAATACCAAAATTATTGAATTTAAATTGCCGTAATTAAAACGTCTTACGAACGCCAACGAATTTCCAGATTTCGAATGATCCCGGACTTCACATTAATGTCGGACGTCTGCCACGCTACACGCATTGCATGCGCATGTATTACATAGACCGCCGCATACGGAATTTATTATGTTTTCGAGTTTTTAGAATTTCTTTAATAAAACTCAAAGAGGTGCATCCTTGTGGAATGAGAAAGAAAAAGAGAAAGAGAGAGAGAGAGAGAGAGAGGAGGGGAGGGGAGAGAGAAGGATTATATAAATATTTCACATCGACGAAATTTGTTATCTATTCATTAAAATATAGCGATATAAAAACTGTAAATAATAAAATAATAATGATTGAGGAAATTAAAAAAAAATTTTTATAATTATATTCCTTCAATTTGTATAAAAATAGATTGTACATCTAGATTTTAGATATCAACAAACACTATCTCTCACTAATATGATCTTCTTATTTAATTATTAATATAATGAGCAACGCTTTAATGCTTTTGCAAATTCTCGTTGTTAGCATCTAATTACTTAACTATAGATGAAACTATGTGTGGTAAATCGGTTTTCATCCTATTAATTAATATTCGCAGTGCCGCAATAGAGCGGCTTTATCGCAAATCACGATTAAATTTCCGAGTATTCCATCATGCTCCCGCTATTGAATCGTTCAGCCTCGCCATCGAGAGAGACTTCCGGATCATATTTAGGACACAATCGCGAGAAAACGTGTCGTGTCGCATTTAGCGGGCACTTCTCACGCGTGCGCGTTCACACGCGTGAAATCGGGGCGCATTAACGACACCGCGCCGCGCTGGGGCGTTTCAGATTCAGTTTAATCGTTTCCCATGCACTTCGCCGTGCCCATTGTCGACCGTGGCTCTATAATAATTTAATGCCAGATATAATAAGTTACTTGCTGTCTGGCTGGCTGCCAGACTTGCCCTATTCATTTCCTCTGTGAAAGCCGAAAAGCGACCGAACAGATGGAGCGTTAACTTATGGACTGTCTCTTGATGGTGCCGCCATCGCCGCGGCGGACGCGCCCGAGTGAATTTAAACGTCATCTGATCTTAATTGGTCAGTCCCTAATTGAGAGGCTCGTTAAAGGCCATTAATGCGCTACAAGCCGGCAAGATTCTTTCCTCCTTTTTCTTTGGCGCGAACGATATGCGAATACGAAATCTTCAGGAATCAATATGGAACCTCTTAAAAGAATCCAGCTAAAATCGTAGGGATAAATTCATTGGCTTTAGATACATTTATTTTCTCTCTCATTTCACTTATTGACTTCATTTTTCTTTCTCAAATCATATATATTCTGCTTTTACCATTTCTTTTAAAATTCTATTTTCGTGAGATCATTTATTTAAATTTTAAATATAACAAAAGATAAGTTACGAATCGTTCTTACATATTAGTTGAAATTAGTTTTCATCAAATTAGAGCGATCAAATTAGAGAAATACTGTTTCCGTTTGTTCACAAAAAGAAATAAATAAAAACATTGCGTCAAAAGATTGATTGATTCTGAAAATATTTATAAGCTAAAAAATACATGATTTTACGGAAGAGGCTCTCAAAGCTAGAAATTAATAGGCGGTTTGTATTAATTATCTACATAACTTGAGCCATGAAAATGTTCAAACGCTTCAAAATTCATTTTATGTGGCGGAATACTCATTTTATTTTTGTAAATTTCTGTTAAAATAAAAATTAAAAACTCAATCATTTT
The DNA here is from genome assembly GCF_001594055.1 of Mycetomoellerius zeteki. Taxonomy (NCBI): domain Eukaryota; kingdom Metazoa; phylum Arthropoda; class Insecta; order Hymenoptera; family Formicidae; genus Mycetomoellerius; species Mycetomoellerius zeteki. Next base: position 275,315 of record NW_017257496.1, read on the forward strand.
TATAATCGACACAACTTCTTAAAAAATGCAACGAAAAATGCGAACGATTACATTTTTCTAACAATCACAATCATAATTCTTTAATTTTTTAAGATTTGAAAAGAAGAAAATAAACTTTCTAAATTTCTTGGAGTGAAATTTCACTCTAAGAGAGTGAAAATACAACTATTTTTAGAGAAGAGTGAAAATATTTCACTTCTTGGTAAAGAATGACAATTTTCATTCTTTTTCAAGAAGCGAATTATTTTTATTCTTCTCCAAAAATGGCTCTTCTATTTTCACTCTCTTGAAATAAGATTTCACTTAAAAAAATTTATAGAAAAAAAGAATATGAGAAAAGAGAGAGAAAGAGAGAGAAAGAGAGAAAGATCATAGTAAGATCCCAAAGATCTTCCATCAAAAAAATTATTCGTGCCTCAATATTTGTTTAAAAAAATCTATTCCAATGTTAGAACAGACATGGACAAATAAAAAGAAACTGGAATAGATAAGTAATTTTTAATTTTCCGCCAAAAATCTGTCGCATACATATATATACAAAAACTGAAGACTTTTATAGTTACGTCAAGACAAAACTCCATCAGTTTGCAGCAAGAGCGAGTAATCGCTAGACATTTAATTTCAATTAACGTCGCTGTCGAAATTATGCCGGGCGCAATTCAGCATTAGAGTATAGCGCGACTCAAGCAAGTGTCTACCGGAATTAATCGCCGGTTAAAATGCGCTCGGCCGATGCAACGCGACAAATTAATTCCCAGGGTGCTCTGTAAATACGGCGTATTATTGTACCGCCACCTGCGATCTATCTACTATTAGCGTTAGCTTGGGGATAGATTTAATCAAAGGTGATAACCACGCTGGCGTCGCGACGATATCGATTCTCGGCTGCAGTCGATGAAATTTCGAAAATGTATATCGAAACAGTATAATGTATTCGCCGCGTAATTGAGTACAAACGATTCATCTATATCACATGGATTACATCGCGAAAAGTTTTATGCGAATTATCGTACGAACTAGATTGATGGTAGCAAAACGCAGAGGAACTCCAAAACAGTTAAGTCTTTTTTTCGATATACCAATCCATTTATATCAGCCAATATACCATTCTGTGCTAATTTTAATGTCGGAACGTACACACACACACACACACACACACACACACAATACAATAATACAGTCTTTATTTAAATATTATTTTTACAAATTAATCTAGCAATAAAAATAAAAGTAGACATAACAAACTACATGTAAAAATACTCGTTAAATTTCAGTGCCTGAAAATAACTTTTTTATCTATTTCATAAGCCAATAAGTGGATCAAAGAATAAAATTGCAAATGAACAATTGCATACATGCAGAAAATTTAAAAAAAGATATATATATATATGTTAGATATACTTAATAATACATCCTGCAGTACACACACTTATATGTTTTGATATAGTATAAACCAATAAATTATCATGGCATTACATTACAACATCAGAGCAAATATTAAATCTTGCAGGTATCTATCTAGCTATGCCACGAAAACTTTTTCGAAAACTGGTTTAGCCGATATTGGAAGTTTTATTAATAGGAACGGAAAATGGAATTAAGCTCTCGCAAACAAGCATTTAGATTGGTTTGCCCCGAAGCGATAATATAAAATATGGTGGTGAAGTTTGTATGATGGTTGAGATTCTTGCAGAGTTCGAAAACTATATATCCATCAAGATTAAATAGAATTTTTACGAAATATTAATAATGCCGTTACAAATCTTCAAATGTGATGTAAGAAAACGAAATGTTCTCTTATAAATAATATGGAAAATTATCAATATAATATAGTATATAGTGTAATATAATATAATATAGTATATTGAAAATTAAAAATTGTAAAATCGATGTCTTAATACATATAATACCTAGAAACAAATACAATTTTATACGACAAATAGTTTATTTCGTAATAGTTTCTCATTAAGCTGTAACTTTAATTTCATTAATGTCGATTTTGTAGAATATATAATGCGTTTTTAAATTTGTTATAATTTTATTTTTTAAATTTGTAGAAAAATGATACTTATCCACAGACTAAATTATCCAAAGTGGAAATAATAGTTTCCTATAAATTCTGCTTTATTTCTAGTTTTCTGTAGTTCCAAAATTACGATGCTAACGGCTATAATATCGAACGTAGGAAATATACCGACACCCGATATATATGTATCAATTAAATGATACTTTCATTTCAACTTAATATAAATTTTTAACTTAAAGGAATAATTTTTTTTCCATGTTTATAATGTGAAATAATAACTTATATTGATGGATAAACTTGATTCAAAACATATAGTGAAGAAAAGCAGTATTTTGTCAATTGAATAAATTAATGATACATCATTGCCATTAGCAGAGAGAAACCTGAGAGAGGCTATGACGACCTTTTTCCTGTTACGTGCGTCAAAATTGCCCGTACACTACCGCCAGTACATCCATTTTCAGTTTGGGAACTACGTGACTACATACATTTTGAGGCTATCGATAAAATCGTATCGTCGAAAGTAGATGTAGTTCATATCTGTACTAAATCCTCAGAATATAGAAGCGTGCCGACTATCCATAGGAGGAGATAGTACAATGGGTCCTTGAACGAAAAAATTTTAATTTCGCATCTCCTACATATGTAAATAAAAGTTGTTGAATTTTAATGAACGAAATTGAAAATTCAAACAAGTTAATTTAGTGATTTTGCCTTATAATATTTATCTTATAATATCTTATAAAATTACAAAGTTATGTTTCTTTATGCAAATTTTCAGCCCGTTTTTACCAAACATAATTATTAGTATGTATCAAAGTCTCTATAATTATTAGCAATTATAGAGACTTTTAATAAATTCAAACTTCTCTAAACATGTATTGTCAATTTAAGATATATTTAGCAAAAACGAGCTAGAGCCCCCCCCCGCCAATTTTATCGGCGGTCCTCTTTTCTTTGTAAGTAGGTATACTCACCCATAAAAAAAACGAGCTACTAATAAATTTAGCCGTTTTTGCAGGTAAGTTTATTTTTAATTTATTTTTTATTTTTATGTTTAATTATTTTATTGTATTTCTCTAATGAAATTGCAATAACTTTTTTGCAGTTTTTTTCAATACTTATTTACAATTAGGTTTTATGATATAAATAGTTTTCTTCGAGTACATGTTTTTAGCGCCTTTTTTATAATATTGTTTCATAACTTAATTCAATAACATTAAGAAGTTATTCAAGAATAAAGGCGTCAAGAATTAAAAGTGGCGTCTTCCCCCTCATTACCTTACGTATGTATTATTACAAGCATAAACAGCTATAAACGTGGTTACCCTTTAAACATTATGCATTCTTTATACTTTATTCCAAGGTAAAATGCACCTATTTAATGAGTATTTTTTATTTACGACACGTGTCGACTCAAGTCGACTTGAATCGACACGTGTCGTAAATAAAAGTCGAGTTGAAGCTAATAACTTCGATCAAATGTTTTATATAGTTTATAGAAGTTAATGCGAACAATAAAATGTTTTTCGTAAATTAAGGGGGATTCCTGGATCAATCGTTCTATAATTAAGGTTGCAGGACTATAACAATTTCAATATTTCAATAATGTAGGTTGCAGGAATATTCCAAATAAGATGCTATGAACATGAGACATTGAAACATTCCTAAAATTTAACAAAAATCTTGTATGCTATCCCATCATATTAATAAAATTGACTAAATATTAATATGAACAATTAATAATAATAATCATAATAATAACTCTATTAACATACGAATAAATTTCGCGTTTATATTCTTTTCGCATTTATTCAAAATTAAAAATATGAACATTCGGCTAAAAATAAATCTAAATTTAAAAATCTTCATGTCAACAACGCTTCGATTTCAAGAGTCTCGAATATTACGTAACTAGATTAAAAATTTCTTAATATGAATTTTATAATGTAATAATCAACAAAACTTTAATTTAAAAATAAATAACTGAAAATTACTAAATCGATATCATCCGATAAAATTCAAGGGTCATGTATGTATTTTTAATGATTCGAAGGATTCATTGCTGAATCTCATCTCAAAGCATGCGGAAATGAGAAATTCAGATGAATGATGTAAGATCCGAAAGGGATAATTTTTCGTTACGTCAATAAATATCCCTATCGTATAACCCTATCGTATTTTGTATATTATTAGAATCATTTTTCTAATAACTTATTTAAAGTATTTTAAATCATGTGCAAAACTTTAACTGGTATAAAATCCAGTTACTATATATGAATAAGTTATTAAGTATTAAAAGATTAGGCAGAAAGTTCATTGAGATAAACAATAAGAATTAGTAACAGAAAAGCGAAATTATTTTTACAGAAAAGCGAAATTAACAAATTATATCCGCTACATTAAAATTCTTGTTATCATTTCATTAGTAAGACGTATACAAATAAGTGTGAAACAATAGAAGGAATTTCTTAGAAAACAGTACATATTATACATATATGTGTGTGTGTAGATATTGCTTTTCTGCACCAACTTGTATAAAACTTAATCCTGAATAAACATTTGAGAATAGGATAAATGGGAAAAATAATAATACAATACTTATTATATGTTATATTTATTATATATGTTATTTAACAAACACTTTTCTATCTTATGATATATAGAAAACAATTACATTTATTCTAATTATTATTGTATATAATCTTTATATTTTTTAATTTCTTGTATTTCATATATTTAAGAAACACTTTTAAAATAATTTTATTATTATTACGCTTCACATGAATCTCTCATCAAATATTTTTTTTATATAATCTCAGTTATCCGCACGGGATGAACCAAATAAATTTCAGTCAAATTAAGAGAAACGTATTTCTTCGACTACGCCCTCGCAACGCAATGGTTCCATGAGAAACATTAGAAACACGGATATCATATGTGTTAGCCACCAGGCTAAGATAGTTGTTGTAGTACCCATGCTAGAGATAGTTGTTGTAGTACTCAGCACCAAACATTTGTATTAAAGTCATTATAACAGCCAAAATTGTATTGTAGAACTGAAAAAAAAATACTTTCGTCATACTTAATAAAAATATTTGCGATAAATTGAGAATAATTAATATAAAAAGTTTTGAATATTGTAAAATAACAATGAAAAATACACAAATGCAGTTAATTGAGAAATAATTCCAATATTATTTTGCCACTTAGCTATTTATGTAATTTATAGGATTGAATGTAAACGTATTTGTTCCATTATACGTTTATAAGTTTATTATATGCTTACACTTTTATTGAATATAGGACATACCTGGCAAATGAAATTATATCCAAGATAGAAAAATCCCGTGCCAAATTTTACCTTCTTTAGTTTTGTTTGCAATATAAATTGTAAAATCTGATACAAAATAATGAATAAACGTTAGATATACACTACCTTTCATGAAAATTCGGACACCCGCAAATTCTATCAAATGGCCATGCAAAAATTAAAACATTATTATAAAATATCAATTGTGTTACATTGTTAGATGTTAAAGAATGCAATTTCTTAATAAACAACATGTTGCTATTTTTAACTTCAATGTATGTTAGAATCACACACTCATTTTTCAATTTCAAAACAAACAGCGTTCATATTAATAATTAAATTTAAGACAAATTTAACTTTGCCTTAACAACCGAGTATAAGCGATCTCTTATAGTTTCTGAGATATTTCGACTTAAAGGTCTAATTTGTGTAATAATTATTTTTATCAGGGACACCGCGCCGATGACCTTGACATTAACATATGTTGTCAAAGTCATGACACTAACTTTAATCCTAACAGATTTTAGATGGTAGTCATCCTTCGTTAAAAAGTTATTAACAAAAAGTTTGAAAAATGGTGTCTCTTTTCTACTGTATGAAACAGAAATTTTTTGCTTTAGAATATATTTTACGACTTTCCACGCGAAGTGTCTCTCACCCCACCTCCCACCACTGCTTAGAAGCGCATGACTTCAACGCGAAACGAGTTTCAACTCATCAGGTCTCTAAGTTGCTTCGCGCGTGGAAAGTCGAATGCTCCTTGGCAGGAGGGAGGTGGGATGGGAGTCGCTTCGAGTCTTAGAACATATACTACTGGAAGAGGAATAGAACGCTGAACGTGAAGCCAACATCTGTGCGAGAGAGAGTTATAGAGCCTCAAATGTTCGTATTGCGTATGCGCAGCACCGTCATTTGTGTAAATAGTTCGTTTAGTGTTTCTTATACATTCGTACATTCCATATGGAAAGAAACTATTAAGAACTATTGTATACTATTCAGATTTCTATAGTTACTTGAATAGTAACTATTGGCGACTATGTGCGTGAATAGTAATTATATAGTAACTAGAACTATTATTGGCGAATAGTTCTGAAAAGCAACTATTCGCGACTACGTAATTAAACAGTAATTAAATATTAACTACGTCTATTGGCGAATAGCTCTGAAAAGTAACTATTTGTGACTACGTAATTGAACAAAACGGACGTATGTAATTATTGGTCTTACTCAATTTGACATCAATCGTTGTAAATAAAATTTTACACTTTATGTTTATTCGTTTGCCATATTTTAAATAATGAAATATTTCAAAATAGATTTCTTAAATGAGTTAAATAATGAGAAATAATAAAAAAATGTGGCTACTGGCTAGGATGTAGGGTATTATATATAAAAAATAAGCCTTTATGTAACCGATAACTGTTTAAATAACCGGTTATTTTGAAGCAACAGTAACTGTTATAACCGTTAATGAAAAATAACCATTTAACCCCAGACAGCACAAAACGTCCTAAGGATCATCCTGACATCAGGAATGATCTGACGTCTTCTGGAGCGACGAAAGTAAGTTCCAGTAGTAGTTCCGATAGTAGTTACTATTCACCTCAGTAGTAAACTATTCGTATTTCCAATAGTAATGAATAGTAATGTCCCATAATACCGCTGACGATATAAATAGTTTCCTGAATAGTTCTGAATAGTTATTTTTTAATAGTTCTGAATAGTTCTCAATACGTTCTTTTCATACGGGATGTGTAAAACACAGATGTGACATGACGGTGCTGCGTGGTGCTGCGCATGCGCAATGCGAACATTTGGGCCTCTCTAGTTTTCTCACTCGCATAGATGTTGGCTTCACGTCTGATATTTGGGTAGCATAGACAATTCCTCTTCCATTAGTATGTGTTCTAAGCTTCGCGTGGAAGTCGTGCGACCTTGAAGCAGAGGGGAGGTGGGGTGAAAGTTGTTTCGCGTAAAAAGTCGTAAAATATGTTTTAAGGCAGAAAATTTCTGTTTCATATAATAGAAAAGAGACACTATTTTTCAAACTTTAAGTCTAAATATCTCAGAAACTACATATAAGAGACAATTACCTAGTTATTAAGGCAAAATTATTCAGAATCATGACCTTGGCAACATATGTCAAAGTCAAAGTTATTGGCGCGGTGTCCCTTAATATGCATAATTACCCATCTCTCTCTCTTTCTATAGCCTATATATCCCTACCGATGAGATGATATTAATATGAATTGGACAAATATTCTAAAATAAAACATAAGGGTATAATACAATTGCTGTTTCATAATGTCCCCATTTTTTTAATATTCATCGATAAAATTTATGTAGGTGTTCAACTTCCATAAGCTCTAGTAAAATTACACATAGAATAATTAATATTCTATAAAACATTTTGTTGTGACTATTTACCTGTTCACGTAAGTCTTCATCGAAATTATAACTGGACAATTTGTAAAGAATTGTTACTGTCTCGTTTATCTAAAATGATTTTCATACAATATGAAAGTTTGTAATAAAATTTTACACCCAATAAATAAGACTGGGTTGTTTCGAAGACAACTTCGATATGTGTAACTTCATTGTTGCAAAATTGTAGCGTGTGCTTATTATTGTAGTTATAAATAATTAGTAATGTTTTTTAATTCTACTATACCTTGTAGTAAACAGTTTGACATATGTAGTTTGATACGATAAATAAGGCGGTTTGCGGAATAAAATAATAAGTATTTGTAAAAATGGTCATAATACTTCTAAATGTCCATATTGTCGATATTACATTTATATGTTCGAATATAAACGATATAGTGCCAGAGAATTCTAAAGCGGATATGAAGTACCATAGAACATGTACTATCATTTGTATGTTGAATATTTTGTTTAATTTGCGTGATATGAGGCACAGTTGTAGGTGGACGTGCCTGTAATTAAATCAAAGCTATAATTAATCAAATCATCATAAAGGCACTTATACTTTTCGATGGAACTCGTCGACAACTGTTCAGAACTCTAATCAGAACTACTGGAACTCTTAAATAATTTTCGAAGTGGGACATAGAAAATTTTCGACGTCCGAAAATTTCTTTGAGAGTTTCAATAGTTCTGATTAAAGTTTTGGACAGTTCTCGACGAGTTCTGCCGAAAATATAAAGTGACGAAGCGATTGAACCAACGGTTTGCAAGGTACGCGACAGGTGATAGAAAATTTTCTAAATCCAATGTCTAAAATGTTTTTAAGAATTGCAGTAATTCTGATTAGAGTTCTGGACTGTTCTTGACGAATTCCGTCGAAAAGTATTAGATCATAAAGCGATTGGATAGTTAGATACACAAGAAGATACGTACTTTTGCAAACGATTTTTCAAATTTTATTTTAAGTTATAAATATCTTTTTTATTTTTAGGTCTGTTTTTAATCGCTGAGAACTCTTCGAAATAGATAGAATAACAATTAACATGTCACAAAACTATATTGTATAAAAAAATTTTGTTTAATTTTTATTTTTCTTTTGTTATTTTTGTTATGTATCATAATTGTTTTTTATGTATATCAGGAACTTTAAATATTTATAAAAAAGTTGTTCAAAACTATTCGATTTCGAATTTCGATAAGAAATTAGCAATCCAATTTAAAAAAATTTTGTTACGTAAAAATGAATTTTAGTACAAAAATGAAAATAAGAAGGATAATCTCCAGTGGCCTTGATCTTCACAAATGTTATCTAGGACATGATCCTGAACAACATTCAAGAGGTTGTAACTGTCAGTCGAACAACTTGCGTAATGCTAATGCCAATTGTACTGTAACTTTCGAGCCTTATAACTCGAAAAATTCGTAATGAAAAAATATTTTATTATAATGTTTTGAAAAGCTCTCGAGGTAAGCTACAAGAAAATCTAATGAAAAATAGGGGGTTCCATTTTAAAAAATCGACGTAAGGCCTTGACCAGGCCTTGGCGACGCCACCCAAGATCAAATCATTGATACTGTCTTATGTCCTCCTCCGAACTATACAACTTTTGTTTGAAATATTTTTCCGTATCTACCATAGTTTTCGAGAAATTTTAATGCATTATTTAAAATGGGACACTATATTGAAGGCCTATCATACCTATTCCTCATTGGTCAATATTTTTTCCTGTATTTTACACATCTTCAAGTTCGTTTATTTCATTGTGGGAATTATTCCTGACGAAACTCATAAAGTAAAATATTTTAGAGTTAACGTAAAAAAATTGTAAAAAATAAGCCTTTCTTTGAAGGTCAAGTACCTCACGAAAAATGATGACTTTGACATATTTTATAGTGCATATATATGTGCACTTTTTGGGAAATTTGATCTTGCGCGAGCAATATTTAGAATATGAAATGCATCTCGATTTGCTCTAAAGTACAAAAACTCATGTAAAATGGAAACTTAAAAATGGTTATTCCTCCTCAGATCAAGTTATTTTTGAAAAAAACCATTTCAGGGCGTTATGAGCCTTGGACAGAAAAATAAAACTACATACTTGGAGGCTGATCGGTGATGGATCCAAAAACCCATCTTATTGACCCTTCTCCTGTTTTCCTTCATCTTATAGATTAGAAGATATTTCAGGTGATAATAGTTATTGTGACACTCTGTATATGCATGCATGTGTGTACATAGTAATTCTTTTAAAAAATTACATTATAATCCATATATATTGCTTGCGATCCCTAACTCCCGTTATCTGTTGATGCACTGAAATGGATCTGTATTGTCTTTCATAATCTGCATCGTTTTCGAAAAGATCTGAACAGATTACATTTAAAAGATCGTTGACTTGATGGAATCTGGAGCTTGTGTATCTGAATTAAATGAAAGGGATATAATTATGTTTTTCATTATAATTATGATGTATGCATAATTGTGTTAATAAATAGATTTACGCATAATTGCGTTAATAAATAGTTAAAGTCAGACTAAATGGAATTGGAATTATGTTACTTGTTTTTATATTTTAATTTAACTTTTTTATTATTTTTCCATTTTGATTATCTTATAATGTATTCTTTACAACTTCAATGTTAATATTAATAAAGTGTTATTTGAAATTATATAAAGTACTTTAGAGTATTCAAATAATTTTAAAGAATCGTTAAGTCCTTCAGAGTGTAAACATTTTAATGCACACTGTCAATAAACAATAGCTTATGAAATAAATATTTACATATGTACTAACCTAATGATATTTCCCCAAATCAGAGCGTTGAAGGTATATATAAAATCAAAGTAAGATGTCAAAAGAAAAGTTGTAAGAATGATGTCAAGATCTGCCTCATAAACATATATAAGTTGTATATAATTTAACAAAAAGTTAAAAAAAATGGATACAATCCATCCGATCATCATTCTAATTATCCAGTTGCGTAGTCGTTGGTATTCCTTTGACGTACCGAATGCTTCCAACGTGTCGTCTACTATGGAAAGTTCATGTAGGCACATTTTTAATTCCTTTAAAAAATAATATTAATCGATTATATGAGATATTTAAAAATTTATTACAATTTTATATCCGAGTAAAAATTGTTATTGCAATGTGTATAGGAAGTATATTAGATAAGGAGTTATTTAAATTTGATTTGAAATATAATATTAGAATAGTTATGTTAAAACCCAATGTAGAAAAGTAATATACAGGGTGTTTCGTAAATAGTAGACACTAATCATATAGCGTTATTCATAATCAAAAATTGGGTCGAAAAGTCCTCTAAAATTTTGCAATTTTCGCAATGGTTGACGAAATATTAATTTCTAAATATATAAACACTTGAATAGGAATGATAACGAAGAGTTTCTCAAAATAAGACTTCACCATGTGAAAGAGCAGATTTTTTTTCTGTAGGAAACGGCAGTAACTTCATTTTATTAATTTCACTTTCCATATGAATAATATCTAGAAAGATGTACCAACAACGACAAATCGTAATATTTCTTCCTTTTGCAGCTACTAAACTAGCTGGACTAAAAGTCTAAGACTTTGCATAACGAATTGCATCCTCAAATCCATTAACATCTTGCTTATAATTGTGAGATAAAGATTCCTTTAATGTTCTCAAAAAAAAAAAAAAAAATTGATTGTACAAAGTTAAGGAATTAAAAAAATCATATAATAGATATTGAGGGAGTACATTTTAAAACTCTTACCTTAACATGAAGCAAGCTAACAAATATCGGCGTAATCGTGAGGATAATGTCTGCGACATATACCACAGTTTCTAAATTGTTTCTTTCTCTATAATTCTGCAGCATACTGATTACTATTGGACAGTGAAAGAAATACATTAAAATACTCCATGTGGCCAAGATGTACAGATAAGAAAGATACGGCCTAGGTTGTCCAAGAGGATATTCGAACACGCCCAAATTCCAGAATGTGCCAAAAGTCAGTAATGGTGACAGCGCTGACTGTAGCGTCGTCATAGTTTTGGAATCGTCAATTAGTAATTAATTCTTACCGCACGAGACACAAATATGTTTTAATATTTTTTACAAAAATTTCATAAATAGTTTTTAAAGAAACTATTTTGTTTCCTCTAGAAACTTTATGAGGATCATAAGCTGTTTATATAGATAAAGTATGTACATATCAACTAACGAGCAAGTACTGAGCGACAGAATAAATATACAGATAGATTAGATTACATTCTCCTCGCGGAATTTTTATTTATAAGGTAATTCGAGGGAAGATGTCACAAGGGGAAAGACGCCATTTTATTTATAGTTTTTTTTATAAAACGCGCGTTGACCATACTGACTGTGCAAAAGTGTATGGCAAACAGTTGCGCAGTTGTCGGCTTAGATGAACATGTTCATGTCAATATTAATTGGAAAATTATATAAATTGCAAAAAGTAGATCGTGAAACATGCTCTTTGTAACATTTATTATGCTAATAGTTATGCTAATAGTAAAAGGTCTATATTTTGATGCTTACTATAAAACCGGGCAAATGATACACGATTTTAATCAGTGGTCTCTGGCGGTCATGTGGATGATATAGATCATCATGTGATAATATAGATTATAATTTGTAATTTTCTTATATGCGTAAAAGTTGCAATTGAATATTCCTCTTACACTTGGGGATAAGATAATAGTAAATACAAAATACAACTTTTCCTGCTTGAAACTGTCATTAAAACGATTTTGTGAAAATAAACGCGAAATTTATTCGTACGTTAATAGAGTTATTGATTATTATTATTATTATTATTAGGAATTGTTCATATTAATATCTAGTCAATTTTATTAATATGACGGCACTTTCGCGACGCGTGTTTCGCGCATCGTACAAAAGTGTAAAATCTTATTGCCGGGGATGTTAGTCGGCAGCAATCGGCAACCAAAAGGAGTATTCCTCCTTTTTGCTGCCGATGTTGTAGATTTCTGACATATGAAGCCAGAATATCAACCAGGAGCAACGAAAGGTGAGTTCAATCTGGCCAGAAGAAAGAAGAGGATCTATACGAGGTAGGTTGGTGTGTGACATCAATCTGAGTTTTTAATTAGTAAACTGAACATTCGGAAGGGTAATTTGCTCGCAAATTGCGAATTCTTATATTTTTTGAATTACTTAAAATACAACAAACCAACAAACAACAGGGCTAATGAGAATCAGCGCGGATAATCAAGCGGTAGTTTAGTAGATTAAAAAATATACAAAACCTGTGCTTGATTATCCGCGCTAACTCTCATTAGCCTTGTTATTTAACAATTTTTTTTATATTCTAAAGATTGAAAGTCTGTTTTAATTATTATAGGCTGCATTCAGCAGAGAAAGTAGTTTTGCAACTGTTGTAAAATCCTTCAGTATGATTAGTTTATATATTTAGATCCATAAGGAAACCAAAAGCAAGGAACAATCGTATTGAAGAATTTTACAACAGTTGAAAAGCTATTTTCTCTGAAAGCAGCCGTTAACGTATTATATTTGCGGTGTTATTGCACATTTATGAGGTAATGTAGGTAGGAATACACGAGTAGAGATAGGTATATGCGAATAGGAACGAATAAATGAAAATATGTATAGGTAGGACAATAAGTATGATAGGTAGAGACTGTATAGGTAGGACGATAAGTATGGATACAGAATAACACATCAAATAAATTTCATTCAAAGACCAAACTACTCCTCCTATGAATAGTCGGCACGCCTCTAGCCTGAGGATTTAGTACAGACACGAACCACATCTTCTTTCGACGATATGATTTTATCGATAGTGTCAGAAAATGTACGTAGTCACGTAGTTCCCAAACTGGAAATGGATGTACTGACGGTAGTGTACGGGCGATTTCGATGATAACAGGAAAAAAGCTGGCATGGCCATTCAGGTTTCTCTCTGCTACATCATTGTTGGTAAATAAGATATCCACATAATAAATCTATATATTTCTGTAACATTTTAAAACAATAAAAGCTTTTAATTGGATATAAATGAGATTTAATGCACCTCAATATTTCCCTTTAATTTTCTCTCTATCTCTCGCTCTTAAAATATTAAAAATTTTTAATTTTTTAATGTAGTTTTGAGAAATTTTGAGATACAGTTTTAGAGTGGGTATAAAGAGAGTGGGTATGAAGCCAATCCTGGTTCTCCTTCCTGATTGATTCCGCCATTTTACATTAACTGTTAGTTAGAGGAAGACGACGTTAGAAAAAGAAAAGGTTAGGATGAGGAATTACGTCATAAATATTTGTCGTAAAATGGCGACTTCCGGTTAATTGGCTTCACTCTCTTTATACCCACTCTATACAGTTTAAATCTCTGGCGCCATCCGTATGTGTTGAAGGACAGCAACGAGCAAGGAGATACCGACAAGGGTAGAATTTTTACCAAGATGAAACAAAATTGGAAAATCTATTAGTGACTGACGTTAACAATCATAATAAGTTAACTAAAGTTGGTAAATATAACAATACAATAAATTATTAAGTGACGATAAGTATTCAAAGTTCTGTTTTTCCAACAGTTCAGCTAACTGTTTAATAACAATAGTAATTAATTTTATTCAAACAAACATAAAAACATAAAATCAAATTAACGTCAAAAAATTATGTTGAGAAACATTTGTTAAAATAATATATATATATAATAAAACGTTTATTAAAATATTTAAATATATTCAAAGCACAAACAAAACAAATATTCAAAACAGAAAAATACTAATAAAGAATAGAAAAATATTAAATCTTTTGCAAGTTTATTAAATAACGCACATAAATTAATATTTGTCTAATATCTTTAATTAAATTATTAACAGTTTGTTAAGATGCTTATTAGCATCAAATTGTTTACATATTTTTAAAATGTTTATTAGCATTGATATTATTAAATTGTTTGCAATTTAATTTGTGATATTACTACGCCAGTTATGATTGCGTTGACTGAAAATAATTATTTCGGTACGGAATGAATTACAAAACTGAATATAAATATAATATAAATTTATACCGAAAATATTATTTAAGCATTAACAATAAGATCCAATTGAGACCGATATGGCTTTCGTTACTCAGATGTGTATTCACATTTGCGGTCTTAAGACACTTTGTTTATCTTTAATTAAGCTGCTCTACATTCGAGTAAGTGACCTACATTCGATATTTAACAATACACTTTTCACAGGTCTTCTTGCCGCTTATATGTATTGCTTGATTGCACAAACAACGAGTGCAATTAATTCCTATACTTAACCGTCGCCAAACATATTATCATATGAATAGCGAGTGTCATTCACATATTATACCACAGCATTTGAGAGCACAAACCGGCACGAGCCAACGATTACGCCAGCATTGTTCCGAAAATCCTCGTCATTCCGCTTCGCAACAGAGCCGCGGGATATCTAACATTAAGACGTTGATCCCACAATTTCTTCGAACCACAGGAAAAGCCGCAGCCATCTTAGAACGAGCCGACGCTTAAGGTTATATATCGGATTTTATGGCAGCACGAGTTTCTCAGATTTGATCCGGGCAGGAATAGCTAAGGGTATACTTCTCGCTATTCCCTCGAGAAGACTGGGCAGAGGACACGGGTTCGTTGATCAATGTTCGCGAAGTTCGCGACCTCGGAATCCCATATTGCCGCTCGTAAGTGTCACGATGAGAGCCACGGAGAAAGTTAAACCACACGTACGTAATTTGAATAAGGGTGCGATGAGGTGATATACGTGCAGATTTCCCATTCACATGGTTGCCGTAAGTGGCTTGATCTTCATCGTCTATGCGAGACTTATAACCGACGGAAAGTTTAATTCGATGGAACTTCAATCTATGTGCGTGGCGATATCGGACGTCGTCTCTAAATTGCGCTCGGCTTATCTTTGCACGACGCGTGAAGAATTGAACCCGCAGATTCTATTCGTGTACGCCACACTGACAAACATTTTCGGGATTTCGTCTAGCTGCGCGAGGTTTTGAATGAAGCGATTTTTATCGCACCGGCCTTTTGTTCGAAAACGGCTCGTAGTTTCCATGGGGAGATTTATTTCCGTTGTGAGAGAAAAAAAGAAGAAGGTTACACACAGCATGCGGTAGAATTACTTTCTCCGTAGAGAATATCTCCCGTTATATCCTTTTTATTCCATTCAGAGAAGAGGGGAAAATATTGCTTGTTATTTCATTTTTAAGACGATAATAGTATGATATATTGCTTAATGCGTGCGATAAGTATTTTACACTTTCTCAAAGCAACAAAAATGAGAGTATAAAAAAAAAATAAAGTAAAGCAGTCGTATCAAATAAATGAAATGCATACCATCTATTTATTGCGAATTCTAATGCTCGTTTCCACTAACGCTGCAATGTAGATTGATCACTAAAAAAAACTTTTCTAGTTGAAAACGGACGAATCAGAATTTTCTGGTTAAATTTATTAGAATTCTAGTTGAGATAACCGGTTGATATAATATTTCTGGTAAAATCTACTAGAATTCTTATTTTTACCAGAAAAATTGTATCAATCAGAATTCTAGTTAACTCAACTAGAATTCTAGAAGATTTAACCAGAAAATTCTGATTCGTTCATTTTTCACTAGAATTACTATTTAATTTAACCAGATCATTTTTCTTAGTGATTCTTAGTATATCTACATGATTTTCCAGTCCTTTACTACACATAATGAGTCATTCATGTCCCCAATTAATTTTTATCACTTGTACAACTATAAAAAATTAGTGATTTTTACATAAATTTTGACATAACTTTAGAGAAAGTATGTATAAAATTATATAAAAAGAGGGAAAATCGCAAAACCATTAATGGTCTCCAACCATTATTTAGCCAAGTATTCTTGGTAATTCAAAGAAAAAAAAATAAGTAGGACGATCTTATTTTTATTTCAACTTATTTTTCATCTTCCTCTATAGTTCTAAAAATTAGAAAATATGAAGATGTAATTTAAACTAAGATTAAATTTAAGATCATTCGTGTGCTGCGCATTTTTGTTCGAATTACTAAAAGCACTTCGCTAAATAATGATCTCTATTCTTTCCTTTATTTTAATACACAACTGTAAACATACTTGCTAAAGATGTTAAAGTTTTATGTAAGACTCACTAAATAATATTTTTGTATACTTGTAAAAATGATAAGAATTAAGTTGAACCGGAATTAAAGTTAATCTACATTGAAAATAGATATTAATGTTTATGATCACATTACTTCACTTTTACGGCAGAAAGGCAATACTTATGACATTTATGGTTTGATGTGAGGCTTGACTCATTGTCCAAAATACATTCATCTTGCCACAAAGCGCTTACGAAAGCCTCTTGCGGTGGTAAGATAGGACAGATTCTCTCGTTTTTATAAGGCACCGGCAACTTTTCGGGCCGCTCACTCGCGCGAAGTTTCGACCGGAATTAGCGACACGGTTGGCTTGAAACAGCAAGGCCGTAACTCACCAGCTTCCACCATCGCCGTACGATTGTATTGCAAGTTCGGGACGAATCGTGGCGCGCGCCGAGGACGAGGAATATTACGTGTCTGATTTAAAACGGGCACAACTACTGCGAATTCATTACGCCTCGCTTGTTCCGCGTGTCGGATGCGATTCCGGTTGTCACTCCCATATTTTCAGTGATATTTAACCGTGAGACTGTCGAACTTTCTTCGGACGTATCTGTTATCGAAATGGAACACTCGCGAATAGCATAAAAAGAAAAAAAAATTACTTCTATTTCGGAACAAATCACAGATTATTATTACTGGTCCGAAAATAATAAAATTCTACCATCAGAACTGGGAAATTTAAGTGAAATGGGACAATTTGTTACGATATTGAGCAGATACACGCTCTGCGCTATTGAGAATGTATTCATTTATTAGAATTACTATTTCTGAAGAGCTATAATGAACTCAATAATTTTAACTGCAACGATTTTAATGAACAGCTCTCAGTTTCCAATTTAATAGCTTTATCATCGTGCTCCTTTGATACATTATTGGCATCATATATTTCTATCGTAACTACATCTTTCCAAGTCATGATTAAAATTTCTCACGTTAACGACATATCTAAATGTTGAAAAAAAATTAATCAGTGTCAAAACATAAAATCATGAAAAAATATAAAATCAGATGTAAATCATAAGTCAAAAATGCAAACCAATGTAATAAGCTGACACTCGATGATAATGTATAAAACTTGTATTATTAACAATAACTGATAATTACAAACGTTTCGATCACAATTTAGATCATCTTCAGTGTAACAACAAGGTATTAATAAATTTAAATATTGAGTACTACATTAAATTTCAATATAAAATAAAGAAGACGCTTTGTAGAACGTCGCGAATATAAAGTCAGAATAAAATTAGATGTGTTCTATACATTAAAGACTTTAATCATTCTTTGCCGACTTAAGATACTCAAGTAAAAAGTAATAATAAAAGTTAGCTGCGCATAAATTATGTTTTAATTGCCATTCGCTGACTTTGACTTTTATTAAAACTTTCCATATACGCGCGCATATATTCCTTTACTTTTTGTTTAATATTTTAACTTAAATTTATAAGTTCGAGAAAATAAATATAATTGAATCAATGTTCCGCGAATCTTGAGAAACTAATAGAAAATAATTCCATAAAGCATTAATATAAGTCTATATTTATAGATTTCAATAAAATAGAAGTTATTATTCGAGGAAATCAATAATTTTTAATGATAGAAACACTTCAATTAATTAAATTCTCAATAAAAATATAACAAAATATAATAGTTCGTTCTGTGATAGCTTAATTTTTACAACATATTCATTATCGAATACTGAATGTTTGGCTGCACGATGTAATTGGCGAGAAAGAACTTCAAAGCGATCTTGCTCCGAGCTTATGCGTCTTTAGTTATTGTGCGTTCGGCTTTTACATACACTGTCGCAGGCAGCTTTTACGCTCTCAGTCCGTTCGGCCATGACGCAAATGACATCAAAGCGGTTGAACGTGTAAGTCAACAACGCAACGACGCTTTGGACCCATAATTATGCAGCAGCTGCGTGTACCTTCTGCTAAAACGTACGCTACGCCGATATTACTCCGTTTAATGTAAATGTACACTTAATCACGTCACTTTCGTAAACATAATATTTACGAACTTCTTTGAACAAAAATCTTTCAATAAATATTATAACTGGAAAATTATGTTTATCAGCCCGATTATATCCTCAAATCAAGCAATAAACAATTAATTAGAAGCAACCTTCTGATTTTCATGCTAGGACATTAGTACTCGTATATCATAATTCCATTTATGAAACGAAAATCAAACAACCGCATCAAAGAATGTGATTAAATTAGACATTTTCACAATATCATAACATAGATTTCCGATTAAACATAATATAAGTTTGCGCTCCATTGATTCTTTATCTCCAATCCATTATTACAAAAATAATATCTACGTTTGAGGGTGAGCAGTCACCGTAGAATTTATCGAATTGCTTTACATTATTGCCGAAAGCATAAACGACCCCTCTTCCTTCTCTTCCTTTCCCCTCCCTTTTTCGAGTCGCGGTCGTACATCAGTTTTTAAGAGTGATCGATCAAACTTTTCAATACACTTACACGAGAGGGCGGAGAAGTCCTTCCCGATTTAATATACCATTAAGCTTAAATGTGCTGCATCCGGGGGCACTTCGTTCTCCCAGCGTCCCAACTACTTCGTGCTTCCGCATTGAAAACTTAAATTGTGCGCATTCACTTCGTCCTGGATTTTTGCTTTCCAAGTCCCGGCGAATTAATCTTATTTCAATATTGATAAAGTCGGTCGTAAGTCATAGCTTCGATCGCGGTTCGAATGTGCTCCGATAAATCACTTCACGACTGTCGACTGGTTGAAAGTTGCTCCATAAACTCGCAGTTCTTTGACACCTTATTCTTGCGAATGCTTCTCATTAGAGATGACATTCATGGAAAAGGACCGCATAATCAGATTTCTCTATACGAAACGGACCGAAGAGAAATAATCCTTCCATTAAACGAGAGTCGCTTTTCCTTATCAGAACTATAATATTCAAATATAATTGGGTCGAAGTCTCGTTCTGCTTTTAATAAAAAGAAAATACACGCTACATATATAAATATAATTGTTAAAAAACTTACACAATCACCAGAAACCCTATCAACCATCATTACGGGAGGCAGCGCAGGTTAAGGAAGACATACTAAAGGTAATGGCCCGTTTATACCGCGGAAACGGCCCGTCAAGAAAATCGATATCACTCACAGCATTGAAGCCATGGAATGCGGTGGGAACCCGCGGGCTGGTTCTTAAACCGCGATTTCTTAGCTAGTGAAATGGTGGTGTTTAACATGAGAAGGCGTTTCACAAAGGGCAGCTCGTTATGACATTAAATCAACTGCCGTAAAAACTTGGAAAATTCTGATAAGAGCGAAATGAGATAGGACAGCAAAAAGAATACCCCCTCCCCCAGCCTTGAACTCGTAGACCATTGCATTTTTAAGTACGCTAGAAGCGAAGTGACAACGTGAAAATAGCATTAACGCTGCGAGTGTCGGAATAATGATAAGTATAATACCTCCGAGGGAATTTACAAAGTGCAAGGAAAGGATGATAGCGGCGTAATTATAGCAAACGACATATACAATTGATATCCTTTCAGAGAAAAGAACTCTTTCTTGTAATTCAAATGAGAGAGAGAAAGAATTCTATTTTTAGTCGAGAAACGGATCTTGATATTAAATAATATTCATATGTAAATATACAAATATATTTTTCAGCTCTATAAACTGCGTATCGATTTGATTTGTCGAATTTAAATCGCGAATTAGAGCTGAAATAATAGGCCTGTTCTTTTCAGCTGAACTTCTTGCATAATTCATCTTTCATCTTTTTCTTTTAACGTTGAAGAGAAAAAGAGTCAAGATTAATTGTGCAAGAAGTTCAGCTAAAAAGAACAGATCTAATGTCACAAATTAAAATGCTCATTAATTTAATAATGATGTGAATAAGCATCTTAAAAATCTGCGAAAAACTTATTGTAAAAAATATCATCTCAGAATTAGAATTTGGAATTTCGAGGAGCGTCGTATCAATTATTCAACCACTAAGACATATAGTGACAGATTGATATTAATCGTAATAATCACTAGTGAGAAAACGTCATTTTTCAAGAAGACGTGTATAAACAATAATGAAAAAATTAAATCGATAAAAGTAAATCTAATAAAGGAAAGATTCTCTCGTATAATTTATTATAAACGAGAAATATCAAAATAAAATTTAGATCTAATAGATCAATATCGAGATAGATAAATATTACAAACCCGAAAAGTAAAATTGAATTTCACGTCACGTACTATCAACAAGAATTTCCTAGTAAATGCATGATCAAACAACGCTAATCTTCAACCGCGATGTTTCGTGCCATGCTAAAATCGATAATCGGCACGATATGACATGAAAATGCGTGCACGAGTGCATACGCATATACATCTATCTATGCGGGAGATATATCTGTGAATTTTTGCGTAACCATCGGGGTTAACCTCCTTGCAACACTTATTGCATGAAATATCGAAGGTACGTTTTTACATTCGTATTTATATTGCGCGCGTGTGATCTGCAATTATATTTTTCGCCGATACATAAAAAATAATTAGTCATTAACGAGTTTAGGCCGGTCGGCACGAAACGATATCGCAACTGTTTGTTCGCCAAGTGGTCACGACGCGACGGTTTAATTTAAATAATGTATGTTAAAATCGAACTTAATACCACGCCTTCTCTCGTGATAAAACTCTGCGAGCGTTTAATTCCCCGACGATTATCGAAATAAATGCCAAATTTATACTCATGGGACAGACGATTCGAATGAGTATAACCAACACAAAGCATTTTCGGTCTGGGATTGCGTAAATATGCTCGGCGAGTTATTGCGATTTTATGTCGATATAATCTCAGGGTATTATAACGATGTTGTAATATCGTTTGGATAAAATATCAAAACACCGTGGATGAAAAACAAATCGTATTTTAAATAAATATGGTAGTTTATTATTAAAAAAACGAAGAGCGATTTATACAGATAGAGAAAAATTCAACATTCCCCTCAGGATTATAATGTACAATCATCGCTTATATTCCGAAGATCAATTAATTTTTCATGCTTTTTTACACAAAAGTGTGTTATTTATAAAATTTCAGTATGATAGGTATCTTTATTTATAAACATATATCTATATAACGGATTTTAACTAATTAGTTAATAGATTTTTATCTACCTATACATAATAGATATATTTATAACTTATATAATATATGTACATCTTATATAGATATATATATAGATATTATATATCTATATAGTATAAATAATCACAAAAGAGATATGTATCGCACATTTCAAGAAATAAATATCAAACTTCGTAATAATTTACTAGAAAATACTATTTCAACTAAAATTGTGTATTATATTTTAACATAATTATTCCATTCATAATTACTCCATTTTATGACAGTAAATAATTATTATAGAATCAATAACTATTTTTTTCTTACAGTTCTATAGCAATTTTAAACTACGGAAACTATTTGATCACAGCAAACTATATTATTCAAATAAAATATTCAATATTTTATTGGTATTATTCCGATTGATCTTTGCAAAAATGTAAATGTTGCGAAAATTAGTCATATCATTAGAGTTATCGCAAAAATTAATCTGTCCTAAGCTGCGGTGGGAATTCCAGGAAATCGGAGCTAACGATCTGAAATTGCGCGAAAACATGCTGGACCTTCGATGTTCACGCTGCGCGATTAACGCTAAACGCTACTGTACGGTTTTGAGCGCTACTGATATAACCGATTGCTTACATGCACGACGCCAGCAAGGGATTAGATCAAAGCAGCCTATATTTGGTGTTCCACGCACGTTGGAAATTTGACTCTTGTGGTTTCGGGATGAATCTTTGAATGTTATGCAAGCAGATGCATGTCGACTAAATATTTATTCGAAATGTTAGCAGAATTATAGGTATGATATGCGAAATGTCACCAGTTCGAAATTTCAACTTCACGGTTGCACATAATTTCACAGAATATCTATAAGATAATTATTAACAAAAGATAAGCGAAATGAAAAAAGCTTGCATAACGTAATAAATATCGTTATTAATAATTTTAATCTTATAATGTTTAATTTTATTTTACTCATTAATACATCTAACAATTATTTTTAATTAAAATAGATTGTTTCTTTATGTGTAATTTATGTAGCTTCTCATTATATATATAAAATAATTTTTACTTTTTGCAAATAAATAATTTAATATTCAGTCGAAGGTAGTACGAATGAAACTCCTATAAATATTTTGTACATTGCGATCAAAGCTTGTAACAATTTGTTATCAATAAATATTTAGTTCGATTAATTAAAGAAAGAGAAATAATCTTTTGAAAAGTTAGATTAAAAGAAAACGACTAAATATGAATATTGGACCTAGATACAAATGTATATAGATACTACAAGTACTCATTATATTATTAGTCGCATTAATGGTAATGTTAAAGATTAATTAGGATACATTTACGTAACACGTGAAGAAAATTGAACAATACACGTCGGAATCTGTCTCAACCAGACGTATGCTACTGCATATCGTAGAATGTATTGATGTAGCAACTGATTAATGTAGCAATGTCCAATTCACATCAGGATCATAACTCAATAGATCCCTGATATATTATTCCGCTCGTAAGATCAACTACGCAGAATTCTCGTTAACGTGTAGCGTTCGGTGTACCGACTGCAGGCTTGAACAAATACCACTCAACAACGAAGGCTATACCACGGGTATGCCGTGCCGCACGGTCTCGTATAAACGTGTAACAGGCGGAACATTTTGCTCTAGATCCGTCCGATCAATCCCGTCCCATCTAAAAGCACGCGCTGGCACGTATCCTTTTAGAATCGCTAAAGCCCGCTTGCACGTTGCGATGGAACCCGTGAAACCGTCCAGCAAAGCCCGTTCTATGATCTAAACAGAGTGGCGATCCCCCTAAAAGAAAGTCAAAACCTCGTTTCAGTGGATCCGACATTACATTGAAATAGTTTCGTCTACATCAAACTGCTGTTGGAAAATTTACGCAAGCTCTCAAATACGTTTAAAAAAAAACACGACCAATAAACGTTTACCTCGAAAGATTTGAAAATAAATCCGTCCATGATATTAATTAATTCTTGCTCGATGATCAAAAATTGGTAAATTAACATTGGATTTTTTGTAAATTCAAGAGGAATTGAGAATTATTAGATTAGGCACTAATTCGCAATTAATCTATGTAAAAAAAATAGGGCTCTTCATCAACAAATAAAATTAATGTTACTGAAAGATTTGTTGATGGGTAAATTAATATCTACATACTATGAGACAAAAATTTCTATTCGTATCGAAACCGTCCTCGACTATACGAAAGCTTCTAGATAATTTCACAAATATGTAATTCGAAAACACTTTCCACAGAATTATTAGTCCGTGATTCCGCATATACGTGGATCGCCAAGCTTTTGGATAAAGCACTTATAGATCTCAGCTTCAATAAGCTCTTGCACTGATATAGCGTTCGCAATCGAGAGTTTCTACCTCGTGCACTAACATTAACAGCCCTTATTGTCGATAGAGGCGAGTCTGCGGTGCATACTTGGCAACGGTATTCACGTCGATAACTTTCTGTAAACAGGAACACGTTACGCGTCTCTATCAATGTGTTGTAGTTTGGCAATCTTGCCGAGTCTTGCTAGAGTTCAGTGGGTAGTGCAAGCATGAAATTATTAACTGAAAGAAAAAGAGGAAGAGAAGGTAAAGTAAACAGAGAAAGAAAGATAGAAAGAGAAAAACAGAGAGAGGGGGTTGAGGGACGAGAGGGAGGAGACAGAGGGGAGGGAGGGGGGAGGGAGAGGGAGAGAATATACAAACGTGTGCAGGGCAAATGGTATTCCAGTATAGTGTACTATTACATATTGATCGAGCGCGATAAAGATTATTTAGAGCCTATTCAATATAACCTATTCAATATAAATTAAATGCCTAAAGCATGCCTATTATTCCACTAAAGTGGAACCACATGAATGATATGCCTAAAGCATGACCTGTTATTCTATAGAGTCTAATTATACCGCCCACTGTTTTTCCTACAAAAAGAAAGAGATAATCTTCGCGACTGCATCATGTAATTAGGCTGCGTATTCAGGATAGAGGCAATTCATACGGTTCAAGAAGAATTACGACAGCCGCTAATAACCGGCGTCTGATACGAACAAAGTTCGCCGATCTGTCAGCAGCGACAACATCATAATTCTCGCGAAGACGTCGGAGACAGCCGCGGGGTCGACAACAAGACAGACTCCTCGACGAACGTCGTGCTCCGGTGCACCCCCGCAGCGGTCATCCCTCCGTGGCCGCGGCGCCTTTGCTTGGAGAGATAGACGAGGGGAGAGAGAGAGAGAGAGAGAGAGAGAGAGAGAGAGGGGGGGGGGGGGGGGGGGGGAGGAAGAAAGAGAAGAGAGAGGAGAGGAGCGGTCTGCGCGTAACCGGTCCGCGCTTTATCCGCGGCGAACGCAGCAAAGTCATCGCGCAAGCGCGCGGTGACGAAGTATCCCCCGCAGGATCATTTCGCGCCGCGACGCCGAGCGGCAGGCCTCATCCGCGCCGCCGGCTGGTCCATGCGGGTTCAACGTCGTCGCGCGGGAGGACGACGACGGCGACGACGAAGGGCGACAACGCAGCCCGACGACGATCAGAGGTGTACTACGATGACGATCGTCCGGCAGTCTTGCTAGTTAATCGAGAAAAAAACGCGACTCGGATCAACCTGATTGAAAGCTGCCGACGCGCGCGTCTCGGCCGAAGGATGCTGCGCCTGAGACAGGGCACTCGCGGATCGCGCGTCGCGACGCTCGTCCAGGCGAAAGCTCCACGTGAGCGCGGCTGTCATCGGGGACGCGTGCAGGTGCACCTCGGCCGCGTGAGAACTGCCACGGGACATCATCTGTGAGCATTTAAATCTTGATTACCGTGGATTACCGTCGAGGATTTACGATCGATACGCGCATAGCATCTGACAATACTGCTGATATATCCTACCATCCGCGTCTCCTACGCTTGGGAAGCTTTCGCGCATTCAGAGTTGATAGTTCTAATAAAATCGTGTCATAGCAGTGGTGAATGATTAATCTCTCCTCGCCAGGTGTTAATCGTGGTGTAATTTCTCTATCGGAACACAAATGTTCATGTAAGAATTAAAAATTGCTTATAGTGAAGTACGGAACATGTGTATGGTTTTGCGGTGAAAGTCTCAAGTGTCTATGCTCCTTTCGAGAAGGCACTATCGATTTGATAAGAAAACTCAATTCTGTTTTCATTGTGGATGATATGACACAGTGAAGACACTGCACAGTGTGCGGATCCGGGGATATATGTAAAAATCGATGATTACACGTCGTGCTTCACGATAGCGAGTACAAGCAAGGATCAGTAGTGCAGCGAGCGATCGAGGTGTTAAAAATGCTGTGTCGCTGGCTCGCCGTGTTGGTACTCGCTGGTATTCTCCTGGTTATCGAGGCGATCGCGGTCAGCCAAGGTACGTTGCAATTTCGTCTGAAATCCTCAGAACGTTAGCGAACGACTAACTTGTCCAACGGGAACTTGACTTTGCTAAGGAAACTTACCGCGTTCTTGCGGAAATACTCGAGATAACATACTCCTGTGAGACTAATCTACGTAATTGAATGTCAACGGTGAAATCTGATACAGTACCCTCATTTTCACATTCATCTAGAAAACTTATTACGTCGCTAAAACTAAAGTACTACTGTAGAGTATAATTTGCAGTCATGCTGCAAATTCAAGTATGTAATAATGAGCGTCTTCATATATGATTTAATTTTCCTTATAAAAATAATACTGCACTGCATATTATATAAAATAAATTTATTAAATGTGTAGTACTCTCTAAATTCTTTGGAGTGAAATCTCAGTCTGAAAAGTGCAAATTCTGCCAGTCTTAAAAGAGTGGCAAAATTTTCAATCTTTAAAAGTGCGATTTTATTCTTTAGAATGAGATTCCAAAGAATTTAGAGAGTACAGTTATTTTTTATACAAAAAATAAATCACATTTCAAAAGGCACTTATTACACATTTGAATTTGTAGGTATCGATTGTAAATATCATCGATACTTTTTCATGCCGTGTTCTCTTCTCGCGTGCGAGTATAATACAGTTCTATTACGATTACAAACTTTTTTAACGTTTCCATAGAAAAACATCATCACTGGTAAAATAAGTGTTCCGTAAAATCAAACGTGTAGCGTCGCAAGAAATCTCTGCTCCATTACGCTATATTGGAGCTTTAAGAACCTTCGCAAAGCAAGTTAAGCTTTTTCGCAGTCGTCTACCTCTAATCAACGCGCGCAGTCTTGCATTACTAATCGCGAATTAATGAGAAACACATGCTCAAAGAAATTCTCAGATGCTAATTGGAATCAATACGTACTTAAGCCTTTAAATCAGATTTGCTCAGCGTTATCTCAAAAACGATCTAGATCTTTTCTTAACTCCAATGCATTACATAATTATCTAGTAACTATACTAAATAACTACTATATCAAAATTTAAATGATACGTAAAATCAAGAATATAAGATATCCACATTATTTTAACATATATTTTAACATATATTTTATCACCTATAAAATTGAACGTTTAACCGTATAAGTTAAATCAAATGATATCTATGTATAAAATTACATGTTAACTTCAGTAATGAAAGGACAAATTGTACTGGAAATATATCTCCTCCCCAAAGTCACCTGAATTCCAGCGGCATCGGAATTTTCGCGCTGGGCGTGAAATTGTATGGAGTTACATAACATTTGCTCATTCGCGCAGCTCCGGTTGTCGCTCATAGCAATCCAAAGTAATTACGTGGGCGAAGATTATGTCACTTCGACTGAACCGCACCAGCATCCCGTTTCTAAACTTGCGGAAATATCTGCGCGGCGAGTTCGCGGGTGCCAAGTTTGGAAACATCGCGGTCGCATTCAGTCTCGCGCCGCTAATTGTCGGTTCATAGTCAGTGATCCAGGATAATTGCGCGGATGGTGGCTGCTCGAGTGCAAATGCACCGCTCGGGACCACGTAGCGGGAGATGGCATACGTGCTAATGCGCGGAAACACGTGCGAGAATTTGCCTCGTATACGTTTTAAGCGTGCTACGACGACAACGACGACAATGACAACGATGGCGACGACCGCGACTATGAGATTGTCTAGCCACCGCCAGCGGCGTTTTACGACAAGATGTCGCTTGAATAATTAAAAGTCGGCTCGTTTGCTTGGTATTCACCAGGCGTACCAGTATCGACCTGAGGATCGGAAACGTACAATCGTCAACGGCTGGTGCCATGATTACGGATACGGATGAAATCCTTACAATCAGAGCGCGCGACAAAATGTGGCACGTATCAGAGACGCGAGTGCACAGAGAGGCACAAACGGAACAAAAGCACTCGTCTCGCTTCGCATCGTCCGCGCATATTGGCTCGAGAACGTAATTGAGTGCGACGTGCAAACACTCGCGGCAATTGTTTTGCCGTTTGTCAAGGGAGACATGATTTCACCACTTTGAAACTAGTCTGGCAGCTGGAACGCGGTATTCCGCGAGAGATAACGAGCATTGTCTGTCTTTTTCGCAGCAAGACTGAAAAAAAGTTGAGGAAACAAAGAAACGGGAAAAATGAATTAATAACCAAGAGAGATAAGATGTAATAAAATATTCAAGTCAAATTGCTTAAGAAATAAAGATGAAAAAAATTGTTTTACTGAAATATCTAAAAATAATTTTGTTGGATTATCAAAAAATAATGAGGATGCTCAAATGTCAAAATCTTTGCAGCATCATCATCCATGTTTAAGTATCCTACATTATTATTTTGATGGTGCAACCAAATTATTTGCAAACCGTCCTTTCTGAGTATAAAAATGTTATTAAAATGCATTTGGTTTAAGACTTCTTTCAACTTTTGGTGAAGTTAATCCACGATTAACTTGTAGAAGTACCAATAGCAGTTCAATGTATCAGAATCTGATTGTGAGACAAACTGTATTTAGTTCTCACATTGACAATCGATGGTTGATTTCTGTCTTTTTCTACCAATGTTCTTTAATTTTAATTTCGGTTCAACTAACTCTTCATCTTTTTTTAGTTTTAAAAACAAGAAAAAGATGAAGAGTAAGTTGAACTGATTGAAGTTAATCTACATTAATAGAAACAGGCATTAATTATCAATTAATTATTTAATCAGAGATTGATGAAAGAGGCCCTTAGACATTAATTAATACTAATTTGTTAATATATCAAAGAATGTATTATAAATATATTCCGATTATTGTAAAGTTATTGTAAAGTGTCAAAGTTTCAAATCAATTAAAAATAGACAATGCCTGCAGCAAAATGCTCTTTTTATTCGCGACACACACAAGTATCATTTTTTTCATTCAAACGTTCAGGTTCATCCATTAACTTCCCATTCATGTATCGATCCGATATATTTGTATGCGAATTTTATTGCTCTCGTCTAATTAATTGTTAACGAGCGCGGAAATACTTGCATGATCGACGATGATGCACAGATACAGCCGCGTGACGCGTATGCGTTTAACGCTAATGTGATTCACCGACTTGAGTGACGTATATGCGAGTCGTGGACATGTGGCTCGTTCGTGAAAACATAATCGACGATTCGGAGGTGCATTAGAAACTATTTGTAGCGCACAAAATTTAACGAACGCTTTCGATTAACGTTGGAACTAATACTTTCGCGCGCGATATGAATACTTGACCTGTTATACATTAATTTTTTGAAATTTTTCAATGACACCAAACGCCGCACTATCAATTTTCCGACAAAATATAAAGCTATTCGCAATTTTCGCGAAACAAGCAAGTAATGAAACCGTCCGACCCGCATTATAATAATTGCAATGCTGCCATGCAGTCATCATACAAAAAAAAGTGAATGGATGAAATAATAACTGCTTGTTAATAGAAAAGTGGCAAAATATGACCTTTCGAGCATTAAAATAGTAATCAAAAATGATACTTTTTCAAATTTTCGAGTAATTAAGGCCTTTTAAGCAATAAAAATTTTGCTCTTATTTTCACTGGTCTATTTTTAGATGGCATATATACTATTATCCAAGTACAATACTATTAGTATAATACTATCAGCAAATACTATTATTAACATTATACTATTATCCAAGTAATGCGAAAGGATCATAACACATACGTCAGATGATAAAAAAAGATAAAATTTTAAAACTGCAACAAAAACAAATGTATTCTTTAAATATGCGAAAAATATTTGTGGTCTCCAAAAGTTATGTTAGTTTTACATTTGAAGCTTAAAGAGACAGACTTACTGAAGTCATCAGTATCTAGTTAGCAACAAGAGAAAGAGGGAGGGGGAGAGAGAGAGAGAGAGAGAACGAATAACAATTGTTATCGAATGAGACAATAAAAATATGAATAGAACGCTTATGTTTTACAAATCTCATGTCAGTTCAGGAAAGAAAGATGATTATAGTGACCCATATAGACTGCAATGAGTTTTTAGTGACTTATAAAAAAAACTTAATAAAAAGTGACTGGATATAACGCTATAATTAGCGTTGAAAAGGTCAATGCTGTCAATTCAACCAGAAATTATAACAGATTGCGTGCTATTGCAGTTCGATGTAAAGAACGTAAATCGCTCGATCGAACGGTTTAAATCCATCTAATCTGCGACAATGGCTCACACGCGAAATAATTAACACACGATTCGCGCCGCTCTTTGACGCACGCATTTTTAATATAATCCGCTTCCGGACGCAACGTGTCGCGTGCACAGCGTAATTGCAATCGCTCAATTAACCGGGATCGCGATGTAGTCATGAGAGTTTTTAATTAGCCTGAAAATCATGTCTTAAACAGAGAGAGAGAGAGAGAGAGAGAGAGAGAGAGAGAGAGAGAGACAGTAATCTGCTTTACCTACTTAAATATATCCCCTTTGAGCTGTCTGTTATTCAGGTCGTTCATTTTTTTTTGTCATTTATGAGCTCGCTTTTGAAAGAGAAGATTACACATTCCCATAGGAACAAATGACCAAAAGTAGACATCAAGCTTTTAATAAAAGGAACGGATTTAAAACAATTTTCTCCTTTCTTAAACCACTCTTTTAAAAACCCTCTTCTCTAATACATGAGCTCAAACAGCTCTTCGGTAGATATTGTCTACGAACCGGATGTAAACAAGAAAATCGCACAATCTTTTCGTAAAATATTAAAACTTAGGAATCCATTAAGACATGCGAAACATCATCGCAAAGTATACGCGATATGGTCGGTAAAAAGTAGTCCGTTTCAACGGAAACTCGTTAAGACCGTCCTCTAATTGCAGAAAATCAATCTTGCGAAGTTGCACGAACGAGAACATCGCTTTTCACCGACACGCACAAAATCGCGTCGTTAGTCTCTGTAATTATAGAGACAGTCTGGACCGGGGGAGTTCGTTTCGACTCGATCCAATGCGCAATTTTATATAAGTTACTCGAGAATGCGTCCTACGAAACTTCATCAACGGAATCTTTGATCAATTCTTTCTTAAACGAAAATTTTTTAAATGAAGATTACATATTTTGCATTTTTTAGCACGTTTTCGGCGTGTAAATATATATAAAATTTATATATGTATACATCTTAACATCTAAAATCAGTCATTCCAGATTATAACTCGGTCAAAAAATAAAACTGAAGTTAAATTACAGACAAAGAGATTGCGATGTACATGTTGCATGATTCATGAAAAACACACGAAATATGAAAAAAATTCATGAAAAATTCATGTTCAATATATTTTAATATTTTCATATTTCCTTCGTGAAAAAGTCCAAAATCATCTGATTCATAGATGCAATTTGTAGCACGTTATATTAACGCTTTGATCTATATCTAGATAACATGCAAATTTGAAAATCATAAACATAAGAATGAGCAATTTAAATTGTTAAGGGTTTTCCCTTACATCTAAAATAAAACTCAAGGTGTTTTGGCATCGAAAAAGGCATTAAAGTGCTCATTTTCTCTTCAATGTTTCTTCAAGTGCCACTCCGTTTACCGAAGCGTAACCGATAGCTTTGCTCTTGAATTCGTGGCGAAACAGATTTCGCAACACGTTGCGGAGAGCATGTAATTGAAAGTAGCTGACAAGCGGTCAAATTCAGCAGTAGCAGTTCAAATAGCGGTTACACGTAATTTTCGCTACCGATACGGGTTACACAAGATTCTGGGTTACGAATCCGCAATACATACGGACGTCGCGCCGCGTAGACGCATTTACACAGTATGTACAATTCCTATTTCCATTTTCGCACGTAACTCATGTCATATAAAAGACAACGATTTTATGGAAGAAAATTCTGAGCTCCATGAATAATTTAAATACGGACTGAATATGAAAATATAATGATCATATGACAATAAAATCAATATATCTATTATATAATGTATATACATGTATATATAATATATACATATGTATATTTATGTATAATTTTTCACAAAACTTATAATAATTACATAGCAAATAACAGAAAGCAAATCTAGTTTACATTTTACTTGTGTAAGCATAATTTGCGCAATTTGAAGTTACAGAGAATAACAGAATAATCTAGTTTAAAAATAATAATATGCTACATGATCATTGTTGTTCAATTTGATGCGTATTATATATTCTATTTTGTGCACATGCATCAACGTCTGTTTCAACAAAGTTTAATTAACCATAACGAAATTGCCAGGCATACGGTTGGCCTAGAAATTACAAACTAACATCTCACGGTCTTTATTCCCTCGATTCTAATTAATTCAATTATATTGCAAGAGAGTTTAATTATATACGATTCAGTCTGCTAAATCCAACCGTAGGTACCGAAAACCATAATATCTCAACGCAAAAGATATCGCAGAAAATAAAATTAAAATTAACCCCTAATTTAATTGTCACACATCACATATCTCCACTAATCTAAAATGACGCTAATTATATTCCAAGAAAAATCTTTTTTATTCTATCATTATTAAATATTAATGTAAAAGGCCATGAATCATCAAATATTTGGTACTTGATAGGAACACAATTCGTTCACCGACAGAATCAATATGGCCAACTATTTGGTAGATAAATACGCATATCCTGATGAGAAAATCTCCATAATCATCCACCGTCATAAATCACTCCGGGTATGGGCGGATTGTACAGCCAAGCGCCTTGACGCGCACGATTTCTGGCTTCATATCGCAAACTCGTGTCCTGCTTTATGTATTACATAAGCTGGACCTAGCCAACGGCTGTAAGTCGATGACACGTTCTGCTGTCGCTTACGTGCGCAACGATTCCGCGACCAACCGCGAGAAAGCCACCCGAGGATACACCCTGTCTTGCTTCCTGTCTTGTAAAGGCTAACATGAAATAGTGCTATTCGTGTTCAAGAGAAAACTGGAAAGTGACATTTTTCGTATTTTTATAAATGACGATTTTTAGCAATTACAGAGATAAAAAATAGTACTATAATATATGCTGCGCATACATTTATCGCTAAAAATCATAACTATATTGATTTTTATGTTTGAATTTAATGAAAAAATATATTTCTTATTATTCAACAGAATTTGAATAAATGCAGAAACTTAAAAAATATTTCGCATGTTACCACGCTTGATTTAAATTTTTCCCTTCAATCAAAATATAAATTGTACAAAAATAACATTTGACTTATATTTTTAATTGTTTTACTATATTTAGTAATATTATAGAAGGATAAAATTTTTAAGTCGAAATTGCTAGTTATGTTCTAACATATATATACTATCAATATATATTCTAATATATATATACTAATATGTATATATATACTAATCTATATTCTAATATATATATTAGTTAATTATATATATATATAATTTCCCTATGTCCGGCTATAGCTATATTCATTTTTTACTATCATAATTTTTTATTTTTTGTGTCAGACAGAGCATATGGTCGATTCATTGTCAACGAGGCAAAAGTAACTGTTTAAGGTTACTCTTTGTACAGTAGCCTTAATTCTAGCAACCGAGACAAAAAAATTTTTCACGTACTTCAGTACTGATAGAATAAAAACACCATAAAACAAAATTACCTGACTTTATTATACGTATATTTTAAAAAATTTCCCAAAGGACCCCTGGTTTTTCAGGCCTTTATTCTGTCTATAGCCCTTAAGAGTAAACATAATTCGATTATAAGCTAATTATGTGTAACGGAGATGGGAATTTGTCTGATTCTCATGCAAGATTCTTTTAAGTTATACTCCTTACGTTATACGGTGCAAAAGCGTACTATCTAATAAATACGAATTAGCGTTATCGTCACACGGAAGCGCTCGTGGAAAAATTAAATGACCCGGGTCCATTAAATTTAAACACGGTATTAAAACACTCGGGATAAAACGAGATTAAATTAGCGCGAGGGATCGCTTCGCTCTCGCTTATCTGCGGTACCCGCGAAATCCCCTGCTATTATTTACGAGCAGCTTAGCGCGTAGCATACATACATTTCCTGTTGGAATACACTCCCGTCTTGTATTTTAACTATCAGCTGAGCTACCAAAGGATGGACATACTATTCTCGCTGCATTTCAAAGAAGACCCGCGCACTGTCCCACGCGTGCATTTACGATGCTCGCGTGTGATCGTAAATCGCCATTTACAACCCTATCCATGTGTTTTTTTCCTTTTCCTTTCCTCGAAGTGCAGCTGCTAATAGGTTTCCGCGCGAACGTTTCGATACATTACCGCGGGCGCACTCTCCCTCAAAACGAAAAAATACTTATCCTGGTACATGATACGAGAGTGCTTCCTATCTCGTAATTCATTTTCGTTGCAAAAGCCGCAAAAAATATAGAGCGTTTTACTTTAACACCAAATTCGTGACCGGAATTTTCGCAATTTTGCATGTACGCACTTCTTAGAAACTTTCCTTTATTAGATCGGTGAACAAATGTTTTTATGCCCTCAAAGAAATTGTGGGCATAAACCCAGACCTGGTAATTACATCTTCATTTTGTGAGCTCTGCTTATGTTTCAAAAGAACATTAACCGGTATTCATAGTCGGTTCTTATTGGAAGACCATCTTAAGTAATGTCTTAAGATGCCAATGCGGCCCTCTGATTGGTTCATGAAATCTCAAGGCAGAACTTAAAAACGGTCTTAAATATAAGATCTGACTATGAATACCGGCCATTATGTTAACTTGCATCTAACTGTAATACGGGGTCTACAATAAAAGACGTGGTGATCGTAGTGTCTTAAGTAGAAAATTGACCAATCAGTCAATTATTTTCATATTTGACTGTGATTGGTTAATTTTCTACAATATAAGACCCTACGACCGCTACGACCTTTATTGTAAACCCCACGTAAGTCCATCTCAAAATTCGATTTAAAGGTGGCTATGTAAAATGACAATGTTTAACATGATGTCGATACCAATAATATCAATTAATATTGACATCAATAATATCAAAATAATCAATAATCTGTATATGAATATTTAAAATATGAATCTTCCATGAAGTTCACAGATAATATGCATATTCAAAAACGAGACGTTTTAAAGAGTCTGTTTCAACATTTTTTTGCAAAAGGCATCTTTGAGATGTCTTATGTTCTGATTTTGGACTTCGTCTTATAACAATGAAGCTCAAACAGCACTGTAAAATTAAAAGAAAGCAGAGAGAATGATTTCAAAACTAATATTTCACTAAAGAAAATAAGAAATATTACATATCTCTTAAGTATCATTATCAAAGTTTACTTTAGCAGAAGTTTAATACTTCGTCTTCACTATTTGATCTCAATAAAATGCTATATGTGCATTTAATTAACAAATTATTAGCAGAGTTTTCTAGTGCGAAATTATTATTGCTGTCAGGAAAATTATTTTCGATTTCATAATATTATTTATTTCGTAACACGGCTGCGTGTAACATTCGATAACGAACAATTCTATTTTCAATACTATTGGCAAGATGACAATTTCGTGGAACCTGAAAATCCATTACACAGTCTTGATGAAATTCGTTATGTAGATGAATGAGAAAATATAAACGAAGCACACACGATCGAGAAATGTGTGACTCGACACGTTAATAATATAACTGACTCCAATCGCAAATACCGCAAGTTGAATCTGCTAATTGGAACGTAATAACGAAGCATTCAGCTCGATATCACGGCGGCGGACGTAATCGGTAATTTATCAGCGAGAGGAAAAATACAAGAGTCATAGTACGTATTGTGGAGGGTTATCCGGATTGGAAGGTACTCTAAAACAAGAGAGACAGCTCTTTGTGCCGTTCATTAAAATGGCAAAAAAAGTACATGCATGTGTATTTTATCTTATGTGATATTAGACAGCAAATAAACGTGACAAATTCCACGTTAAAAATATCAAAGAAGTTTCTCTAATATGTAAATAAATTAAACATCTTCATTGTAATAATAAAATTGGCGATCTCTGTTCCTTTTAACTGAACTTCATGCACCATTCATCTTTTCTTTTTCTTTCTCCATTGAGAAGAAAAAAAGAAGAAAGTGAATTACACAAGAAGTTTAGTTAAAAAGACTTATTATCTTTTGAAAATTTAACGTACTTCCAGAAACTATCAGCAACGCCATCAACGTATTCATCTGTTACCGATAGTAACAAATTTCAAGTTGTTTAATTAATTTCTGCTGCCATGCTTATGAATTCGCGTAATAAGGATCGGGCGTACGACTAAATTGCCTACCGTAATTAGTAGTTAACGAGGAGACGTTACACTTGCTCGCAGCACAAAGCTGGCTAAGGGTTACCTGCAGAGGATTCTGTCGCAAGAGAATCGATGTTACCTTATAATGTAACTATATAATGACATTGTATATAGTTGATCATAGTTACCATGTCTGTAGCAGCTTGCAATCTCGCTTGGAAACCATAACGATGTCACATGTGAGATTTTTGATTGCAGCAAGTAATAAAATTAAATCGTATTTAAAGCAAACTAGCATTAAACGAGATTAATACAAATAGTGAGATAATTAATTTGGACATTATATTTAGTAATATTAATACCAGAGAAAGAGAGAGAGAGAGAGAGGGACGTACAGAAATTATTCATTTAATCAGATAATTCAGATTATAATATTAATGCAAATCCATGTTAATCGCATCGTTCATTATTTGATATTTTTCCATTGATTCTTAAGATAGAATCTTATCAATTTATATTCGATATTTCAATTTTCCTCAAAATCTATCACAAAGACAATTTCCAGTTTTTTTTTTAGAATTAATTTTAATTTGACTATTATACAATAAATAAACACTTTTATTTTTTCTTTTATATTTGCAATGGAAAAACTTGATAAATAAAATTTTGAGATTCTATATTTCTAAGCCAAAAGCCGTCTACGTAATAAATACTAAAGAAAATGTTTTCGTACGTATATAGAACCGAACAACTATTTTTTTAATCGCTATAACAAACAATCTTTGTTGTCGATGCGTCCGGTGCGACGAATATCACGTGTTGCCGAACAAGCTACAAATCCGCGTTACGAATTTGCGGATTAAAACGTATATCGACGAAACATTTACGTAACCGATTTGCATGTAATGCAACGATAATCGTTCCAACAAAACGTTATCGAAAAAGATTATTAATCGAGGTGTGGCGGAAAATGTACATATTACGAGGTCGGTCGACGATGCGAAAAGGATCCGTATTTAAACTCCAGTACGGCCGCTGTTACCGTCCCGTATAATCCGCTTAAATTCGTTTCACCCAGCCAGAATGTTCAGAATTTGTATTATTACAGTCATTACTCTGGCTCTCGTACGTGTTTAATGGGCAGGTCTGCAATTGCAGAGGTTGCGAGTAAATAAATCGAGAGATGCTTAAAAAGATACTAAACGAATAGACTTTTTTTTCCATGGCGTTATTCAAACCTGTTACAAAATTGAAAATAATTTTGAAGACCGTGATTTATCGCAAAGAGCAACTAAAAATTACAAAAAAATACATTCGCACAGATTTGTCCATCAACTGTAAATTAAACAATATAACTTGCCTGCAGAAAGAAATTGTATCTTGCAGCAAACGCAGCGGAATAACAGTGTTCTAGTACCATCGACTGTACGTGTAACAATGCAGTAAAAGTTCCATACAGTACCACAAATATTTGTCTTTTCCAGAGTAGTGTTTAAAATCAAAAAACATTGTTGAGTCTGTTATTTTACGCGCTCTTCGTGATTTACAGTAAAGACGGTGTCTCTATCCGCTTTAAGGCGCGGCATCAACAATCTCAGCCGCAGCCTGAAACTTCTTCAACTTTCATCTCGAGCGCGGATGATGCCTGTGCTATGCGTGTATCCGTCCGAGTGTCGAGGAAATTGCCGAAGTACATGGAACTTTTGCCCGCTGTTGCCTTTGAGCCCGACAAATTTTCCGCCGTCGCGTCTACCCTCGCGTCTACATGTCGCGACCCAGCCGCATAGAGACGAGCTTTTTCCCCCGTGATACTCCGTGCTTGCAATTTTCTCGAAAGCCTTTCGAATTTCGAGCCGTTCGCCGACGTCTGCGAACCACGCCGGCCGCTCTGCCGGAGTCCGATAAATAAATAAAACGATCCCAGAGCTATACAAATTGTATGCTTTTAATCGTATGCAACTCTAATTTTTCGTGCGAAACACTCGGACTTATTAATAAAGTAATTGCACGAGGTTATTTTTTTACTTTTTAAATTTGTGCGATTTATACAAAGCAATAAAAATATTTGAAAATTAAAAAAACGCGCTGACATTTTTCTCTGCTCCCATTCAGCGCGCGCTGTCAGCTAATATAGTATAAATATATTTTTTTCAAAACGCATTTTATACTGTTACGTTACATGCGGTTTTCGTAATTCCATAACGCTGCATGTTATACCTAATTTTATGTCAAGATACGTCACGCTGTATAAATTATGCTGTAACTTCGAGGACAAGTTTAGGGTAAAATTTGCGAACATCGTTGTTGTAAGTCAACAACAACATTAGAGGTTTCATGGAAGCTCTTATTGCCAGAAAGTGTGATATTCTAGCTGTTATCATACTTAACGCTAAAATGTAACTCTCTAATCCCGACGTTTACTTATATCCTGAAATTTAGTGTGATATATTGAAGTCATGAAACTCTCTAACATTCGCGACTTTACACGCGATAACACTTTCGCTTTAAGAAAATAAAAGATATTAATATAAAATTACTAACGACACGGAATGTAAAACTTTTTTCTAAAACGCTCATTGTCCTAATGATCAACAAAATGTTGAGTGTGAATAAGAAAAGATTTAGAAAATTGTATTAATTATTAATCCTCCACTGGCAATGTTGGATTTTAAAGGCACAGTTTTTTGATTGTGAAAATTCTGATGAAATTTAAATATGTAAAAAAATAAGTAAAATACAATTTAACTTCTATGATAAAAACTCGTTCAGATTTTATACAGTCCAGAACAATATATAAACTAAAAATATATATATAACATATAATGTATGTAGATACAGTACAAAAATTTGTACTGAATTTCGAAAAGCCAGGTCGCGGACAAAAGGTGAAAATTTTACATTGTGGAGGCAATTAAGCATCAGATACGCGTTGAAAATATCTATGGATAAATAATGGGACAAGTCTGCTTCTTATTCAAACAGTTACATAATGTAACCATTTGTATCACGCGACTTTTAGTAATCTAAGATGATAAAACCTTTCATCACACACAGAAAATTTACGCAATTTGCAAATTAGAGATTTCCTTTTAGGTTGAATTTCTGAGCGGTATCTATATTCTTTTCTCCTAGGTAGACCTTCTCTCGTATAGGTGGATGTAATGAGTGTTTGCATCTCGTACATCATGAAGATAAGCCCGATCACATTTCAACGTCACGGTGTGGCCGCGTGGACTCTGAGAAATTGACTACTCTCGTGTATCTCTTTCTCTTGGCGTACCGCAGTACCTTTATCGACAAATAAATGGTTTATAAGCGTAGATCGAATGTACAGGGCGTGTCTTTAAAAGCTTCGCCTTTTAACCACGGCCTCTTTTATGGTCACGCACGACAATAATGTATGGCTTCCTTTAAAACAATCGTGATAATTGCTTTGCGAGGAAAAAAGATCAAACGTGTGGACGAATCTTATGGAAAAAGAACTGTCGCTTTTTTGAAAGGCGATCTTAATAGTCTGTGTCTGGAAGATGTCTGGAAGAAATACAAGCCTGTCAATGTTTAACGGCTAGCGGATTGTGTAACAAGGTACAAGGTGACAGATCCAATTACCCAATCACCTGGCTATCTCCTCAATTGTGTAATGTTCCAATCTAGCCAGAAACAAGATTTAACCATGGGTTTCGATTAAGTCTTATATGCAATAACTTATCCTGTACCGAAAGTAATCATTTTGATATATTATGTAAGTATATACATCGCTAGATGCATATATTATCTTGTTATCAAATAGTTTTACTTTTATACGAAATATAAAAGTATCTTTTTAGGATACTCAAAATAGATTTATACACACATTTCTTGTAGATTTTTTAGAAATAAATAGAATGAAAATTTAAACAGAACAAAAAATTGTATACAAAAATCTCCAAATTATAAAATAATATCTAGCTGTAAAATAACGACGTTGCTTTCATTCTGTAATACACAATTGCTTCGATTTCATGGATAGTTAACGAGACGGCGTTAACGATTGATCACAATTTTATTCGTGTTCGTCGTATCGACTGGTGGAAGATAACGCGGCACTTTCTCGAAGTCGAATCCCCGGTAGTGTCGTCCATAACGTGCACTACCGTAAGACGTTATAAATAAAAGAACGTCGTAATCTCGGTGGTCGGTCGTGTCTTACGTATGTATGAAGGGGTAAACCGTGCTCCCCCCGACATGCGCCGCGCGCAAACGACGCGAGGAGTACGAACGGGTAGGCAGCGCAGGAGTTAGGCTGTCCGGGAAGTTGATATAGAGCCTCAAGAGACGGCCCCCACCGGCCTCCGACATTGAATTATAGCTATGGCTCTCGGCGAAATCGGGAACTTGTTATCCGAGGTTATGACAGTATAAAAATACTCATCGTTAAGAGCCCCGAAGTTCGGAAAGTATCGGTGCGCGCGTGTCACATTGGCCGACGACTTCTCGGTGAGTTAAGAACGTGTCGTCACAGTGATACCATAGTAGTCCTTAAACTTCAATGGCCTAGACGTTCTAGAAAAAACATGTGATTTTTTTCTATATAGATTATTTTGGAACTTTTAGAACTGTTAAATATTTTTGGCATTTGTTCCTCTAGTTAGCGCAATGACGAAGAAAAGCCTTCTCATCGTTGAGAAAAAAAGAAATATTCACAAACAAATGTTATGTGACATTCTCTTCGATATTTACTAGTTATAAAAAATTTTAACTGTGATGACAAAATATAGATTTCTGTGGAATATTTATATCATTAATTATAAAAAAATAGATGGTTTATTTGCTAAGAATAAAATTTTATTTCACCGCGCGTATTTCAATAAAGACTTATTTCAATGAAATAAATAAGTAAATTACATTCCAAAATTAAATTTTTAAGTAATTCTTTTCGTGCGTTTTTTTTATGCGTAACTATAATTATTAAAAGAAAGAATATATTTTTAATTAAAGCGAATCTTGGTGCTTGATAATGTTCATACGCAAATTTGCAATTACATTTTTCAGTTCTACAAACTGCGTGCCAATTCGGTTTGTTGAATTTAAAACACACTCATGAACTAAAACTAGAAGTAATATCGCAAATTACTTTGATCGTCAATTTAAAAAATGTAATTGCAAAATTATATATGACTGAACATTATCAAACACGAAGATCCACTTTAAAACAGGATTCTTCTTTTTATTTCTATCCAGTCTAAGTTTCACTTATAATTAGTTAATTATAATTTATTCAATCAAAATTAAAAATTACTTCACTTTATTTTGAAATCTGTATTTGAGTTTATATATATTTTTACTGCACGATGCACTCTTAGTATTATAAAAATTAGAATTAAAAAAAAATAAAAAGTAGAAAACTTTAAAAGTAAAATATTAGAGAGATTTTTACGTTAAATGTTATTTCGATCAATACACTATATTTATAATCAATTTTCTTAGTTACTTCACCTTGTTTACTTTATTTATCACTTGATATATTCTGTAACATATTGACTTTTAAGCAAAAAGAATCTTTAACAGAAGTATTTCTTAACACAAGTGTGTGTGTATGTGTGTATATGTGTGTGTGTGATCGATGATACAAGTGATGTATCGTTAGCAAAGTAGTTTTGAAGTAAGAAACATGTTGTTCCAGGGTTTCAAGAATTAATTGATCGCGGAGAATCTTGTTCATAGTTTCTTATATATATATATATATATATAGTTGTAGATCTTTTAAAAAATATAAATCTTACAAATACTTCTCTCCTTCCTTTCTTTTCTTTATTATAAAAGTCAAAGCGGATTATATTAAAATTTTTGCAAAATGCAATGGAAACTCAATGACAAAATTAATAATTAACATTACATAACGCAACTTTATAAGATCAAAAAAACAAAAATGTCTTCCTATAGACAATTTATAATAAATATTGAATATTGGAAAATTATTAAGTCGTTTTTTGCTGGACATCAATATTTTCATTTAATTTCATTATGAATCCATGCATATATTATTCAGTATACATTGAAGATTAAAACTAGCTTTTTTTAGTTTGTATGCATGGTGTCCCATTTTAAAAGATTCACTCAAATATCTCAGAAACACTGCGTTAAATAAAAAAATGTTTCAGAAGAAAGTTTTTTGACTTCGAGTGGGACATAAGATAGGGTATCATTGATTTGACGTTGGGTGGCGTTGTCGAAAATCACATTGAATTTTAAATTGAACTCCTCATTTTTCACAAGAATATGTAATGAAAAATAGGGAGTTCCACTTAAAAAATTCAAAGTGACTGTCCTGACAATACCACTGAAGGTCAAATCAATCAGGTACCCCATCTTATGTCCCCCTCGAAGTCAAAAAGCTTTGTTCTGAAACATTTTTTAATTTAACGCAATGTTTTTGAGATATTTGATTGAATCCTTTAAAA
Organism: Mycetomoellerius zeteki; assembly: GCF_001594055.1. Taxonomy (NCBI): domain Eukaryota; kingdom Metazoa; phylum Arthropoda; class Insecta; order Hymenoptera; family Formicidae; genus Mycetomoellerius; species Mycetomoellerius zeteki. The sequence continues at coordinate 318,493 of NW_017257496.1, forward strand.
TGAGACACCCTGTATATTTTACAAAAATATTTTAGTTATTACTAAATATACATTTTTAATGACACATTAGCTCGAATATGTAAACTAGCAGCACATAATTATTAAATCCATTCTGATGAAAACATTCTAGCAAATTCGATAGAGTTATAAAAAGCATTGGAGACCATTGCAATGAATCCTACACATTGGCGTGGATTATGCTCTCGAAAACATTCATGAATGTAAAATTCGTGATAGCTGAGAGCATAATTCTATTGAAAAGAGGATTCTTTTTCGCTTTTAAATTTTAAGTTCGGTCCGACTAAATTGGTATATATAGTTCGTAATGAGCTTCCGGATTAATCTTTTATAATAGCAGACAATTTTAGTTAATGTTAGACTATATTAGCAAAAATTTTCGCACACACTTTTCTATATATATATATATATATTTCTATATTACCTATTATTCTATTTCTATTAATTTTTTCTGTGTTTATCATTCTATTGCATATTAATTAATATCGATCGTTTTTACACAACAATAATTCACTAATAAATGAAGCAAAAAAAGATACATCGAGGTATATAAATTCATCGTGTAATTCTTTTGCTATATATATTGATATGATGTAAGAAATATACAAGCGTGACATAACGTAAATTAAATAGCTTTCGTAATCAATAATGTCTCTTTCGCAAGTTAAACGCAATCAGACATTTACCGACCCGCCTTATGCTCGCTGGACGCCAAAAAGGAAAAAGAGTAAGAAAAAAAAATGTAAAAAAAATTCGGTCTCTATCAGATGAGGGATGTGAATTTATTTCAGAGGCTCTGTTTGATTTCCTAGGGCGAAATCCTTTTGAAGAATCGCGCTACCCCTGCAGTACCGCCCTCGCTCGCTTACACGTAAGCATGAATAGGTTTTGACACCGCGACTGAATCTACCACGTGTAAAATCGACATTTGAAATTCCATATTTCCTGCGCCCGTTCTATCGGCCGCATGAATGGGGCGACGCGTTCCGGTAGGACGTGAAACTCCCGAGAGCGAGTGCTGATGACGAAGTGTCATGCAGGAAGAGGCGTTTAACTGGCGCACGAATTAATCGCGTTAATTGACTTACCGTGTTGATGATTAACTGGCGAACGTCAAACGCGAACGCAGAATCAAGCAGACACACGTTTCAACGACAAAGTAAAAGGTAATATCATTTGCAACTTATATGGTATTCTATTAATTGTATTTTTGGCTTCCTATTTTTTTAATAATCTTCGAAGCAATCTAACTTCATCCAATTAGATATTAATGATAATATTATATTAAAATTATGTTTAAAAAATACAATTTTTTACTGCTGTGGAAATCATATAATGTGAAATAAAAATTGTTTATTCACATATTTAGTTATTGCGCATCATTTTTAATCATCTGATATTTTTTAACTCTTTGAGGTATAAGCAACATAGCAAGCGGTAACAAATGGGTAAAACAAAATATAATGGAGCTACATAAAGTATTTTTATTTTTTATAAAGTTGAATGCATATACAAATTTAATTTCAATAAATAATTTGTATATTAATTTCTATTCATATATAGGAACTTTTTTTTCATTAAACGCTGACTATATTTAATTATTTTTCATTATTCTCTCAATTAATACCTTGTTAGCTGTTTATAATTAAGAATTGCGAAAAAGGTTCCAGTTCATTAAATTTGTTAATGATAATTCAATTGGCTTACCAAACTTTAGACTAGAATCGTATAATCGCACCGAAATGTTAGAGTGCAATAATTGTACATATTTAAAAAAAAATGATCGCACAAAAAGGAAGGAATGAAAAGTAAATGCGATGCGAGAATTGACCGAGAAAACTGGGTAACTGCATCGAATTAGCCTGGAAAACATCTGCACTCTGCTGTAGAGAGCAACGAAAAGAAGAACGGCGACTGATCCAAAGGCCAATAATTGTGCAGCTTATCATACATTACGTCATAAACTAGTGCAGCATTAGGGAAATGGAGCCGTGCGGATGTAAAATGATTATACGCGCCTCTAGACTGGTATGAACAGTGAGCAGAGTACGGCGCCATACTCGCCTAAGCTTTGTGTAAACCTTTGATTTAAGAACCAAGTCGATCGGGAGCTTTAGTTCTTGCTTCAGCAAAGTAACGATCGTTGAATAAATTTATGCAAATCTCATGAGAAAAAAATGAACGTGATAACTACAATCTTTTTTTTAAATAATGTGATAGTAAAGATTATCCTATATATATCTCGTGTTGCATTCTGTAATAAATAAAAATAATAAGTTTGTTTTGACAAAACATATTTTGATATATATTTACCACATTTCTCCAGAAATAATAACATTATTATTTCAATTAAATATTGTTTAATTAAATTATATCACAAACTTATTATTTATATTGTTAAATTTGTAGCAAATGATGAGAATGAAAATCTAGCAATTTTATTATATTGGAAATAATAAAAACCAATATTATTTATTAATTAAATAATTTTTTTCTCTTTCTCGATGATATAAAAAAGAAAAGAATTTTTAATATGTGTAAAAATCATAAAATTATGACGACAAACAAATATATTTCGAATTTCCAATTATATTTTGAAATATACGAAGTAGCTAACACTGAAACAAACAAAAAAGAATCAATTGTTATCGCATGGATTGAGATTAATTTTTTCCAGTAAAATACAAAACGAAGTTCGGGAACTCGCATCTATTTCTGGCATATAGAGCCTTTTAAAAAGCACTGTTCAGCAACGGCGTGCATAAATGAGAAATGACATTGTTAAATGGGCTCTCTCTGTCTCTCAGAAACACGCTCGCGCATTTTTTTTATTTACACCTGTCATCCTAACCGGGAGTTTCGTCGCGAAACGTATCACGCAGGTTGAGAGCATTTCTCAGAATGATGCGTACGCTGTATGGAACAACAACTCTATTACGGGCCGCTTGTTCCAGTCAAAAGAAACCGGAGGAATTTCCCTTCATAGTCGGCGTCGAAATGCTCGGTGAGAGCCGTGCAGTGCTGTGTGTACGTGAGGCCGATTCATCCGCTGCCGCTTCTCTGGCATGGAGATGCGCCAAAGAATTCCCTCTCCATTTCTCTACATTCTCTACAATGTACCAACCGTTGAGAACTACTACCCTCTCTTGCTTTTTCCTCTTTATTTATCTTACTCGCCGCATTACCACGGTACCGTTATGCAGACTGCGCGAACTTTCGCTGGCTTCGCGCCCAATACGTATAGAAAAACGCGAGAACTGTTTCCGTTTAAAAATTATAAAATTAAAAAAACGATAAAAATAATGCGATTTGATAAAGCATACATCATATAGAATATATGTATACTCGAAATGTAATAATAGTTTAACTATTCATATGTTAAGAGATTTATTTATAATTGGAAACCTTTGTGCTCAATTCTAAAAGTCAAACGAGTTGTGAAATTCAACGGGTTTTGCTCCAAATCGCGACGGGTGACGCAGCTATCCGTCAGGTGTGAGAAATGTTAAACATCGCCTTAGTATATTATTCCGCATTTCTGATGCTCCCTATTTCATAACCGACCGCAAGATTCGATTTGTGCTCCGTGAGACGCGTTTCTCATGATACTTTATCGCCGGCGTGTTGGGGAAGGCTTCCGAGGCCACACTTTAAGCTCGCGCGCGCTCTGTAAAGCGTATCCAATTTTCGAGAAGATGCAAATAGACCTGCAGTTGCGTCCGTGTACCTGCGAAATCTGCCCACCCACCTACCTACATCACACACACACACACACACACATATATATATATGTATATACACACACTAACGTGGTAGCTACCATGTTTCCTTTAACTCGAGGCAGCGGTTGCATTCAATCACGACTAAAATGTAGGTTTCTTATCGCATGAAAACCTGTATGCACGGCGCATCGTGGCCGCCACATATCGTGCTGCACGCCGCGCTATATCGCCGTTGCATTACTTCATCCTTCACAGCTGCCGCATCGTTGCACATTCATACTGTATGCATACATCCGCTTGCTTCTATTCCGTGGAGTTCGTAGGTGAGAACGGCATTGAACGTGACCGTAACGACAGTCAAAACAGGATGATGCTCGATAATATTATAGATTTGCAATAATGTAATCCAAGCAAATTACATGCGACAAAACTAAAATGGAGATCATAGAATGAGAGTAAAGGTCAACAGTCTTGACCAAGCAAGCAAGCGCAAACAATGGCCACCACAATGCCGTTTGCATTCATTGAAATAAGTTGTATGTATATTTATTCACGCTTGCTTGCTTAATTTAATATAAAATATCGTTTTGTATATTAAAAAAATATTTTATAAAATCATTTAGATTTATCGATTAAACAGTTTACGTTTTATTTTTAACTAAATTTAAATCAAATAGCACATGAATGGAATTTTTTAATTTTTGACAGCTATTGTAAATGTTCGCGTTTCCATTTAATTATTTGTTATGTTCCAATATTTTTTGTATGTTTGAAATTATTGTATATTAAAAAAGAACTTAATTAAAGAAATTATTAATAAACGTTTCTTTCTGCCCTACGTTTGTCTCTCTCCCAGCATCATGCCTCAAGTTCGACGCGGAAGTCGATAAGTTGGCGGGAAAGAAAAAAAAGAGGAAACATGAACGGGCGATATATTAAATTTAATGGCTATATCTCCCGTGGTGTGTATAAAAAGATATCCAGGGCAATAATACCGTGGCGTAACCCATATTGCCAAGCCGTATTATCTCTTTAAAAAGCTCCGAAACTTTTTCCTCATGTTTCATCCTAAATCCATTCGCAGATCGCACGTCATTTATGTTTTTCATTGCGAACCGATAAGCTCCGCAGACGCAGTTTGCGTTTTTGATACAGTGAACGGTGTGAAAATTATTTCATTGCATCCATACGCGTATTGTTTCTCAACCAACGATATCGGATATCCCCAACCAACCCTCATATTTCGTCACCGGAAGTACGTTTTTCCGATCGGTTTGTGCCGATGGAGGCTCGATTTTCCAGCGCATTATCCGCGTTCCGCTATCGCGGAACTGAATATGCTGCTCGATGCGTTTCGGTCTTTTCCTTCCGGATGTACGAGGGAATATCAGTGCGGAATATAAGTCACCAACGTTATTGAGGTGGTGACCTCAATAACATTGTTGAATTCTGAATAAATCTGTATAATGCAGTATAATCTGTTTTTAAAAAACTGATCACGTGCTTTCAAAAAATTGCGATCTCTAATGGATCGTATATAATTTTTGATGCCGTTTTAAAGTTTAATAAATGCCGTTTGGTAATCTGTTATTTATTTCTATCAAAATTAGAAAGAATTAGCGTTATTTTATAACTGCTAATTTCTGGCTAGAATATTAGAATATTTATATATGTATATTAAAACTATTATAATTTAGTTCTTCAATATCTTATCTTATTACAATCAAACATAAGAAAATAACGGAATTATTTATTACTTAGTACAATATAATATTTTAAATAATAATACCCATGACAGAGAGAGAGAAAATATCCTTTTTGTGCTTCCGGCCGCATATTGTTCCTTGGACGTCAGTCTTTGCGATTTTTTTAAATATGTAAAATTAAAAACTTTAAAAAGCTACTGCATTTCCATAAAATATTTAAAGTATGTTTAGTAATTTTTGTGATTTTAAAGAACAAAAAATATAAATACGACAATCAATAAAAATGTTGAGGTCAACCAACATAAAATTCTCAAGAGATGTGACCACCAAGGGTTAATAAAATGCAATAATTAGTTTCCGAAAAATAAAGAGGTTCCTTTAGAAGACCTATGTCAATATCGGTGACTTTCCTCTATTCAATTTTCAAATTTGCATAAATTAGAGTGACATATTATGAATAAAAAATAAAATTTTAAAATAACTTTTTTGCAGCAATTTACCCAATTCTAAAAATTTTCCGCCTATCCCGGGTTCACGAGTCGATTTGAAATCGATTAATTTTTAGGACCGTTTGATTTGATATCTACTAGATGTTCTATTGATCTTCTTCGATGATCAAAATGTAGTCGATATCAAATCAAACGGTCCGAAAAATCAATCGATATTAACTTGATTTCGATTTATGAATCGGGAAAGTTACAACAATTTTTCAGCGAATCGATTCGCAGTATCAAAATTGGACCGAGATCGCGAGCGAGGTACACGCGGTGTATCGTTGCGATAAGAAGTGTGTCATTCTCCGATTCTAGTAGAAAAAGGAGCGTGCAAGGAAAATGGACCATCGCTTTGCTAACAGCGTGCATAAAACCTTCGAAGGGGATATGTAGTATCATAGCAAGCCCGACGTATCGGCCGACCTTCCGGATATAATCGTGATATACAGCCAATATTACGGGACACGTGGATACTGCAGCGACGCCCTCAGACGCAACGGGGTGCATCGAAGGACCTACCTATTCTAGAAAACGCGACGGGGCGCAGAGAAAAGTAGGATTAAGCTCTGCAGGACGTATCGTAGAGTTCCGTACAACACGCTATACGGGCTTACGGTCCGTCCTCGCAATGTTGCGAAATTGGAAAGTTTCTTGAGAGGAAGCCACATGTACGGGTTGTGTAAACTTGGCCTACCACGGTTGGCCGATTATGGAACTGTCGGCTCGAAATTAGCGCGTGGTTCGGTAGACCTTATCACCTTTAGAACAACTACATGTCGCACGATTTGTTTTCATGGCAACGAATTGTTACATGTACTGTAAGACACATGAAGAAACTTACATAGTTTTCACAATCCTAGCTTGATAAACATATACAGTATTCGTATGTAAAAGATTAATAGCTGAACAATTCAGTTGTAACATAAATTAAGATATTTAAGGCAACTGCGCTTAATATGACATAATATTGGCTTAGTACCCAATGTGGCCTACTTGATGTGCAGTTTCATGCATAATTAACCCTCCATCACTACCCCGAAATTTTCAATCATAGTTTACACTCTGAGCCGTTGAGGGAAACAGCATATTTTTTTTATAGTTCCGGGCTATAAAAATCTAAAAAAATTCTTATACACTTGTGAAACCTTTCACAACAAGTTTTCGCTATAATAAAAATCGAAATGTATTTTATTTATTTTTTACGATATATTGAAATCTGAGTAATAGTTTTGAAAAAAATATGATATCGGTTAAAAATTCATAACTTTTTTGAAAGTAGTGTAAAGCTAGTAGTGTGTGGATCACCCTTAAAAAAAATTCATATTTTTATCCAGAATGATATCGAACAATTAATAAAATATTTAATAGTATAATTGTTCATAAAGATTACATTATGGATGATTTTATTTCGATACCGTTTTATATGTTTTAATTTTAATTAAATGAAGTAATGACAATTATGCACAATTAAACTTCATGTACTAATGACGGATCAGTTCACCAAATGCTTTATACTTTTTGAATTTAATTTTAATTGAGCATGATATTGATTTTTTTAATGAAATCTAATGCTTTTTGCTACCTCCTGTAAAAGCCATAAGGCAATCCTTATCGTATTACCCTTTGAATTTTTGAAGATACATACCTTAGTAACCTTAGTTTATCTCTCACGTTAATTTTATTAGTTGACGACATCAATAAAATGTGCAGCGCTGTTGCTAATAAATAAGACACAACTGACACTTGAAAAGATAAAACAAATACTAAAGAATCTTATGATATGCATCATTTGATAGAAAATACTATAATTATTTAAATATAATATGTGATCCGCGGAACTAGTGCCTGATCCACATTTAGTGCTCTTACCCTAAATAAAAAAAAAACTTTTTAGGTTATAACACTTAAGGTTATAACATTATATACTTCGAAAAAAAGTAATGTAATAATGTTGGGTTTAAAAAGTTGAATTATTTGAGCACCTGAAAATAAAGATTTATGGATGTCATCTTAAATCAAAATATAATCAGAATTTCAATGAGTGAAAAAAATTATAAAAAAACATCCATTTTAAAGTAAAATTTTTGTAATCATTGAAATTACCGTCAAAAAACATGTAAAATACGAAAGAGAGCAAAATATTCTTTTGGAAAAAATACTCACGCGGATTGTATTTTGGGTTGTTGAAGGCACGGACGAAATTTGTATTTGTGCTACCACAGAAACAAACAGCTCCCGACTGACAGCTTTGAACATGCATAACATCACCAAGTTTTTTTAGGGCGCAACAGCAAGTTCTCTACTATCTATCGGTTTTCTTAAAATTTACAATAAAAATATCGTCTGTGCTTTAAAAGGCACAAAATGGTAATGGAAGGTCTTTACTGCTTGCGTGTAAATATTGAAAATGTCTCATATATTCAATTAACGCTCAAAAATGTTTCTTATTTTGAATTTGATTACTAGTTTTCAATGTTAGACTCAATAAAAATCGCAATACTTTGATAGGTCATATTGGATAAAGTTACTTTATAAAAAATTTCATATGTATAATTTTTTAAATAAAATTTTCGATATGTATATGTGTATGTGTGCCGTATAATTAAAATCCTGAACATATAAAACACGAATAAAAATCGATCTTAACGATCCACATTGAGATAAAAATCCGTTCAAAATTGCTTTATCTTGAATTTCGTATTCTATCCGTAGTAGAAAGAGTACAAATCAATAGGACATTCTGCGAACGCATCTTTGTATATGCACGTCCGCACTATCGTTTACACTTGTATACGCGATGGTCCGAAACGGTGAAAATTTATCGTAAGGCGCTTTATACTGCTGGCGACATTCGAAAGCGAAAAATCCATGTATGACTTTATGAAATGTATAACGTCACGTCTTTTTCATATATCTACATCTTGGCTGTACTGCGCCCTTCGAAGTAAATACATAATACATGATACTACTTCATTTGCACATCGCAAATGTAAATCATTCTACTTCATTTAATATATTGTGAGTTATTTCGCGTGAAATGTCATTTTATTTTATCTCGAATACATTGAATTTCTTTCATACTTTATCGTGTAATAATAATGATAAAGAATATCGGACGAATATAGAATATCGGAAAATTTTATTGTATTAAATTTCCAAAATAACCAATGAAAACAGTTTTTCATATTTTATTTTAGTCATTATTGTGATGTTCAATTACAAATAATTAATATTTATGTCGAATATTTCTCGTATTTATATGTTTATATTTTTCTTATATTTCACCATTTTATTTAAAAAAAATTAATATATTAGCTGAAATATGCAAGAAATGTTCCCCTAATTTAACACAATTTTATCCTTATAGAATGTAATAGCATTTCTGAAGCAGACATGATAGAAATTCTAACGCTAAATTTAATGTACAGAATATGGAACATTCATAATTAATTATAATTGTTACTTATTCGTTCAATGAATATTATAAGCATTATTGATACTGTATAAAAGCCTATAAAGAGAATTATGATTCAGGATTTTAAAATGCAAGAACGTGCAAAATCTGTTTCTATACAGGAAAGCGCTTATTGTTTCAAATCATTTGAATCTGCTCAATCAAACTAATTGGAAATATTTCAAAGTAATTGAAAATGCATTTTGCTTCGATTGTGTTATTCATTTTAATTCTGTATTTCTTTTTTTAGCATTTTATGACATTGAATATAATACACCACATATTTATTTCTTATATTATTTCTTATATTATTTTTTACAATATCTAGATGTCATTTTGTCCAATAATACTTTTATTCATGATACTTTATCAATTAAAAACTACTGAATAGTAGAATGGAAAATTATGATATAAGCATGACTGTTCGGTAATTCAAAGTTATAAGCAGTAGTTTAAAATTGCTTCTAACTTTATTGGACTGCGACCAGTCGTGCTGATATCATAATTTTCCATTTATTCATTTTAATATTTCATGAGATGTGAAATTTAAGTGATAGTTATATATATATATATATATATAAATATGGATTTCACAAATTAATATAACACCGAATAAAAGTTAAATATAATAATAATAAAATGCAATCTAACGTGGGGCATGAACTTGATATTTCAATACGATCTAACGACACGAAAGTGTTATAAATTCCTCGCAATAAATACAAAGTTCGCATTCCGAGGACGTGGCGCGGCCGCGTTAACGCATTCGACGATCGTCGAGATCATCATTCGACATATGGACTACAGTGGCTTGTCCGATAATTCAATTACGGAGGCGAGCGCGCACACGCGCGAACGTGTTTGCCATACTTGTACGACCTGCGTTTGACGCGCCGCCCGATTCATCTGACCGTGTTAACAGCGGCGCGGACTTTCCGGCAGGTTAATGGCGGCCCGAAAATCGCTGACAGAACATTGTAATCGGTCGGCAATGTCATCAGGATCGCACAATGGTTCGTTGGACTTTCAATACGTTTCGCAAACCCTGTCGAGCATAATCGAACATCGGAATAATCCACAGTCAAAAGAGGCGAGTTGTACCGCGTCACGTTGTCATACCCAATCGTCGTGTTATATTCATAACGCCAAAGTTAATCGCTTTCATGCCTCATTTAAATTGTTACATAAAAGCGGAGAAAATTATCTCTCTACTATAGGCGAATTTTCAGAAAATTGCTACTAACGAATACTAAATTGATTATTTCTCCGTGAAACATTTGAAATTGGACAGTTTTCGTTTTTCTCATGAGATACATAACTAAGATTCATAACTATTCACTAATAATAAAATGTGAGCACATAACTATTATAGTACCTCGATGGTCAGATGGTGAGAACGGATACGGGAGATCTAGGTTCGAATCCTAGCTAAGGTAATATTTGTCCCAATAAAATTATTAGAAAGAAATAATATAATTAAAAAGAACTTTCAACCTTTAAAATAACAACACTGAAAAAAATGGTCTGGTTGGATTAAATAGTAATTCTGATGAAAAACGGATGAATCAGAATTTTCTGGTTAAATCAACTAGAATTCTAGTTGAGCAAACTAGAATTCTGGTTGATATAGTTATTCTAGTAAAAATAAGAATTTTAGTAGATTTGGCCAAAAATATCAACCGGTTATCTCAACTAGAATTCTAATAAATTTAACCAAAAAATTCTGATTCGTCTATTTTCAGAAATTTTTTTCAGTGAACAAATAAAGAAATTCAAGGCTAATGAAAGTCAGTGCGGGAGGGGGTGCGCAAATTATTGAATTGGAATGATTCACTTTACTCCATTTGATATATATACCTATATGATGTCTTCTTTATTCCAAAATCTTGAACGTTTCAACTCTCTTTGGAGTCCTCGATCATCAGCAAATCATAGTACATTCTTAATCAAATTTAACAGCCAAGATTAAGTCACTCGCAAATCGCCAAAACTGAATTCTCGACGGATCACAAACGTATCATAAAACTTTGAAAGGATAATAAAATTCATAATATGCTAAATATCGATGCACAGTTTAATTTTAGTAAACATGTGTAAGAAATTTAGAGGCACAACAAACAATTACAGAGAAGCTATCAACGCGTCAGGGCTATGTGACTCGGTGGCAAAGACGGATGTCTAGCAATTAGGAGGAGACCAGACTTTGGTACGAATCTCGGAGCGCCCTGATATCTTTCTCGTGTACATAAAATGAAATGTCTAAACTCTATCTGTTCGGATCGTACAAATGGACATTTCCTTTTTACATGTTCACTAAAATTAAGCTGTGTATTGATATTTATTAGTACATTGTGAATTTTATCATCATTCCAAAGCTTTATGACATGTTTGTGGTTCGTGAAGAATCCACTTCAGTTTTGGCAACATGAGAATGACTTAATTATGACTGACTACTAAACTGACTACTAACTAATTTTGATTAAGAATGTGCCATGATTTGCTAATGAGGACTCCAATTAAAGAGAGTTGAAACATCCAAGATTTCGAAATATAGAAGACATCATATGTATATTAAATGGAGTAAAATGAATCATTCCAATTAAATAATTTGCGCACTCCCTCCTGCGCTGACTTTCATTAGCCTAGATTTTTTGTTTGTTGTTACTTTCAAAATTATTATATTAGAGTCGACCGAAATCACTTTTTGATCTCCGACCAAAATCGAAAACGAATATTCCATTTTTATTCGACCGAAATCGAAACTAAAATTTTTGGATAAATCTTATAGAAACTTATATATGATTTTCAGAAAATCATTGGAAAATATCAAAATATGAAATTTATGTATTCTTTTAAATTTTCAAAATAAGATTTTATTAATACATTGTTATTCTTTAATTTATAAAGTATTTCCTATAAATTGTAAGAAATTTCAGAAGCACTGGATGTTTGCTCGTCAATTTAATTTGTGGTAGGTACTGCTGCTCCAATTCTGTTCATGTCTGCTTTTCAAGATTAAAAAAGATTTTAGCGCACAGTTTGCAGAATTGAATACCTATTTGCATAAATTCACTCTAACATATTTGAGCACTAAGTTTCGCTTTGACCGAAAATGGGTTTATTTCTCTTAATTTGTTACATTTTTAAATCTTTCTCAGGATTCAGAAATTTAATTCCAGTACATACTGGACGATCAATGATAAATTTAATCTTTAATATTGGACCTATCTGTACACTACTTACATAAATTAAAAAAAAATATATAGAATTATAACTATTTAAAAGATAAATCTGAAACTCTTTTACATATAAATATATGTAGTATATTCATATTTGATAATTTATATCATATAATTATAAAGATAAATTATAAGATAATTAAAAGCTGATAGTGTGTTAAATAAGCAATATATATGCTCGTCACTCATGAAATTAAGAAAAATAAATCTTTTTTCAATAACAAATTTTTGGTTTTAAGTTATAGAAGGTCGAATTCGTAAAGCTAATATGATTTGAACGGAAAAAATATTACACTCTCTGCAGGTTAGTTTCTTCATTCTATTCTACTGCATAAGAAGAAATAACAGTAGCGAAATTTACACTTCATTTTTTTAGAGTCCAACTTTTAATGTCTTTTGATATATCATTGCCACCATATATACAGTTGTTATTTACATCTAATATTGATTAATGTACTATAAAATGCAGCAAGTTACATATACAGAGTTAGATCTAATGCGTTAGTAAACTTTTAATGTGAGATTGTAGGCAGCATCGAACTTTATGGCATCAACAGTGAGAACTTTTCAACGGTAACGAAGAATGCTTCAAGGAAGTTTCCCTCGTATTCACGCGTTCGCGCTCGTTAGATGAATGATACTCCATCGTATTCTCCATAAAGTTCTATCATCATTGACTCACTTTTGACATAATGTTGGCATTTATTGACATCCGCGTGAGATCACTATGAAAGTTAAATGCTGTCGTAGAAGTAAATTTCTCATGAAAGTAACACTCTATCCATATATTTGAGATTCACAAACAATTAATCTTTGTGCTTTCACTTTATATTAATAATATAAAATATTATATTATATGTAATTGGAATTTTTTTGATAGAAAAAATATTTAATTCCGAGTAATATAAATAGCATAAACTGGAAAAAAAATGGAATGGAAAGAAGAAATAAAAATGACGTTAATTTTAACTTCGACGTAGTAGTTCAAGTGATATTAATAAAATGAATGCGAACACTAGATATGCATGAATATAAGCTATAATGTAATATGCTATGAAAACGAGTTCGGGAGCAAGTTGAAAACTCGTTCGCAGACACGGCACGCCTACGATATAATATAGACTATTGTATCCGATCTGAAAGTGCCATTCTTACCGTTCGTGCCGCGGGTTATAATAGACGAAATGTATTCGTTAAGGTTGGCCGTTTCCATGAAAAATTTGCTCAAATCGACGATGCTCGGCAGTACGAAAATTTCGATAGTTCCCAATTTCCATCGTACTCATAGGCGCAGTCGGAATTTATTGTTGTATCTCATACGTAACTTCTAAAGCCTTTTCATTGTTAGTTTTTTCGAACGCTTTTACGCCTAAAGGCGGTATTTATAGTCAGATCTTATATTCGAGACCGTCTTGAGTACATCTTAAGAAGCCACGAACCAATCAGAGGGCCGTATTAATATCTTAAAACATTATTTAAGACAGTCTTGAAATAAGAACGGACTATGAATACCGCCCTTAAATACAACATGAAGATCATAAGTATTTTGTTTAAAGATAAATGACAGTTTATAGTACAATAACAAAATTATATAATAATAAAAAAATATTATATAAATATTTTATTTCAAATATATATAATATATATTTAAGAAATATGTATTTTAAAGCTGTTTCCACAATAAACAATAAATATTATGCTATTTTTTTTCTAAAGAATATAGTCATTTATAGAGTAATACTAAACTATTTTAATTATCAGGAGACGCAATAGTGTCTCCGGCCATGTTCAAAATTATATTATTCTAACATATCCTACAATACTTTTTTCATTGATTATAAAAATTTCATATAATATTGAAATTTTAATGAAACAATAATATCATTTTTAGACCACGTATGTGAGAGACACAACCGATACATAAGAGTCCTATACGGTCGAAGCTAGATCTTAAAATGCTTTAAATAAATCAATCTTGAATCATTAAATATGATATATATGTACTTGACATATATACCACAATTGTAGTCTAACGAACTGTGCACCGAAATATTTCCGGAACTAAACACAATTAAACCACTGTAGTAATTTCGCGAATTAAATTAAAATTTTAATAATTTCGATGCTCAATCAGGCATCATTTTTCAAAGATATTAATATGCTGAAAAACTGTAATTAAACTTTAATGAAACGATTTTGAGAGTATATACGTATACTCTAGAGAACGCATTAATAGAGCATTTTTTAATTTCAAAATCTCTATATAGAACTTTTTTCTTTTATATTTTTAATCTAGAGAATGTTCCCAAAGTTTCTAATTATTAAAATATCAGACATATTTTACATAATAGCACTATATTACTATAATATAAAGTTGATTTGTGTATATACGTTTTTCTCATTTTTCAATATTGATAAATCACATATAGCTAAAAGTTTTATCTCACTATTATACATGTATAAAAATATTTTACGAACGAAATGGTTAGCCTGTTTGTAAAAATTCATACAATTTGTTTCTGGTCGTGTTCAGACAATTTTAATAAATTTACATCAAGATTTAATGTTTAAATGTTTTGACCGATAAGTCACACACGATTAATGAGAACGACATCGACAATTTATACGTTACGGAATAAAAGAATAGTATATTATTGGAATTCGATATCGCCGTTTTTAATTCTAACAAAAGAAATATTTATTATTACAAGTTATATTTCTTCTGCTTTATCGTATACACATACACACATACGCGCACGCACACGCACACACACGTACACACAGCCATAAAATTAATATCCTATAACTGCAATTTTACTTTTTGAGATTGAAGAGAGACATATACCAAAGAGAGAGAAAAAAAATAAAAAAGATATGCTATTTTTTTAATTTTTTCGCAAAAATAATAAATTTTATTCAAATAAAGTTTTGACTAATTTTGCATTTGACTGATATTTGCATGTAAGTGTTGCTACTTGTTAATATTTTTAATTAAAAATTTTATGTAACACTCACTGATATGTGTAAAATATTGCAGGTCAAAATCTTGATGAAAATTCATGAATAAATTTAATAGTTCTTACTAAAAAAATTCTTTAAAAAAGTATCTTTTCTATCATACGAATGTATATCCTGCCTTAAAGTTTTTCACTTTTTTCATGAATCTTGTCAAAAGATCTTAATTATCCCAAACATTGTTAATTATTAGCCTAAAAATTTCTTAAGCACTAATTTTAAGGAACCTATTCTTTAAATTGTCATTTAACCCACTTACTATGCAAAACAAAAGGCTGACATCTAAAGGAAAGTCAAATATAATCAGATAGACATGCTTCTATCTCCCATTTTATCCGGGAATTTTTCTCTGTGAAGACACACGAGAGTTACGTTAAAAAGACTTTTGCTTTACGCGGATCTCATGATCGTTAATGGCAGGCAACCGATCGAGAACGTCATTGTTCTCCGCTGACAAAATAAAGGTGCCATCGACACGGGTCATCATTGGTTACAAGTTGCGGCAGCAACAACGGTTACTTACGGGTCGATCTAGATCGATGTTAGGGAGGGATCGTAATCCGAGACAGCTCGATCATCCGGGAGCCCCGCAAGTTCTGATAAAATCCGGGGTCAATGTGTACTTTGTCGGTGAAGCCTTATTAGCGGAATCACGAGCGCAGTTCTGCTGCTCTCCTCTTTTACTCTCTTTCTCTCTTTCTCTCTCTTTGTCTCTTGGTCGCTCGACGACAGGCTCTTTAATTTCCGGCATCGAGGCGATCCTTTGTCGTCGGGCACGGATGACTCGAGATAATGGGCTCGTGAAACGGTGCGTCCTTCCCTTTCGCTCGCTTCGAGAGTTAATCGCGCGCGTGGTGTATATCGCATAGATTCTAACTCGAATTGGAACAACTATCGCGCCGCATGGCTTTCTCTTGTTGTCTCGCGAAAACTCCATTTTCTCCCCTCGTGTTCGATGCTTGTTTTACTGAACACGAAAAAGATAAACTGCATCCTTTGTATTTTTTAAATTACGAAAATCCGCGCAAAATTTCAATGAAAACGTGGTGCTTCTTTTTATTATTTTTTAATTTTTCCATCAAGCTATTAATCATTCTATCTAGAAATTATTATCATATTATGCAAATTTTATATTTACCCCTGATATTTTATCTTCAACGATATCTTCAAATACTTTTTAGATTTTTAATACTTGATTTAACGCAAATATTTATGATAAATGATTTCATGAAATCTATTGTATCACAATGCGAGTATTATCATATCATTGCTTCAACAACCTAATTTTCATGTGCTTCAAGTATTACGTTTTGTCTGTAGTATCATATTAACAGAAGCTCGATAAGGAGGATAGCGGAAAAGAGAGGATTAAATTCTTTCGCTCTCATGCTGTCCATGGTCCACTCTTTGACGTCCGCTTATCCTTTGTTGCGCATCGCAGAAAAGCAAGCAAAAAAACATGCGTGTATTGGAAAAATATATTCTTATTTTCATAATTGTAAATGGAATATCGAAGGTAAGAGCATAATCCTGTGGCTTTAGATAGTTGCGTAGCATGAACTTTCGAAACATTATTTCCAAGTAGATGTAACGAATACTTACGATTCAATAAAATAAAGTTTTAGAACATTAATAGTGCAGTGTAGACTGAAGAATTTTAAAATAAAAAAAACAATACATTTTTATTTTATGAGAGTCTTTGAGTCTTTGGAAAAATATCGGTTATAAAATATTAATCATTAAAAAATTGTATACAGTCTTAAATAAAGATACAGTCTTGGCCAAAAATAACAGGCACTTAGGTATATTTTTTTCATTATTTAAAATTCTCTTTTATCTGTATTGTTACCTATATTGATTACTGGCATTATATGTTTACATATTGTTAAATCTATAGTGTCAAATTTAACTTAACGTGAGTGGCCACTACTCCTACTCAATCATGTCGTTATTTTACACTAAAACAATAGTTATATTTGACACTATACGGTATCAAATTGACACGATATAGTGTCAAATTTAACTATCATTTTGGTAAAAAATAATGATATATTTAGGAGCAATGGTGACTCACGCTGGCTTAAATTTAACACTACAGATTTAACAGTGCATAAGTTTAAGTTCTTGAAACAACGATAATTTACTACAAATGCCATCAAATCAATTTTTCAGAGAAAACTTTAAATAATGATTAATAAAATTTTTAGTCAAGCCTGTACATAAAATATTATATAATATAAAGACACAAACACGATTGAATAAAGATTTACATATGGCAAAATATACATTAAGATTGATAGCTCGGAAGATATTTAAAGAAAAAGCAAGAAAAATATAAAACTTTTATAACTTTCTTGAAAGGAAATAACTTTGTGAGTGGAAAGTACTGGAGAAATATTTGACTCGAGTCAAATTAATTTCATTATATCTGTATGTTTCACATCCTTTCGTAATATTCATAGAGTATATTGCTATCACAAAGGTACGCTTTTCTTAAATTTAAGAAAGAGATACGTATCATAATATCTCTGTATTTTGTGGCAGTGTATATCAAGGGAAAAGTGATAAAAATTTTCAACAATAGCTGAAATATCGTTTTTCCAGAGAATTTCATTCTGTTTCCAGATACCAATAATGTTCTAAAAATGAAAAGATTATTTCACAAAAACAATTACATGACGGTTGAATGAAAAATCATATCGCGGAAATGGCGAAATGTGAACATTTAAACATTAAAAATATTTCCGAGAGATCTGCGATTTCCCGCTTCCGCAATCATACAGAGGTTTAATTTCCCGCGTCAAAAATTCAGTGATTCGATCAAGAAAACAAGTTTAAAGCACAGTGCACCCTTTTGCAGTCACGTAGCGTAAGTTACGTGTTGCTGTAACGTGCTCCGTACCGGATGAAATGCCCGCGTTGGCGAACTTCTACCAGATGTAGATAAATCTTGCAAAGCGCTACTCGTCGAAATATCAGCACCACGAACGCACGTAGGGAGATTTTTCGATGCCCTTTGTGCGCACGACGTTACACACGTCGCCGGTATGTTTTCATATCGACAGCAAATATGGGGTGAAATACGGTTCCCGTTCTTTCTTTCTTTCGTACTCGGTATTCTTTCCATGTCATCGATTCGCAGAGAAACTGTTCCACGACGACATTGCGATCTCGTATATTAATATTGTCCCAGCTACCTTACGAAAAAGGACACGAAGTCAATGAAGTGCGAAGTAAAAATCGTCCGTTTGGCAAAAACATTTCATTGTTATTATGTTGCTCCGTAAACACTATTGATCTGATATAATAATTCTATTCTTCTATAAAAATATCATTTATGTGATTTCCTTTTCCGTTCAGTACATGTTATCTGAAATAATTAAAAATAGACCTTCCCCTCATAATTCTAAATTACAAAGTGTTCCAGTAGCGATCCGATTTTCATGACGAGCGTCCTCGAGGAGGACAAACGCGAGAAAACTCATTTTATGCCTCGGAGAAATTAAGATCGACGTGATTTACGATCCTCTCCAACACGCAATCGAGACGCTGTTTACGGCCCGATTCTGCGGAGATGGTTTCGCTACGTGAAAAAGTCGTAAAATCACGGCGTAAATTACGAAACAATAGAACCGGCCTGATACACTATGCGGAGAACTATTGTACCACCGTTGGGCCAGGTAACAATGGACCAGTGCGAACAATAATACGACAGAGAGGGATGTAATTATCTTCAGGACGCGAGATATTCCGCATTGTCAAACATCAGTGCGAATGTCTACTGGCTCTGCCTGTTCTCCATTGGGGAACTCCACTTTATAGAGAGTGAGAGAGAAGAGAGAGAGAGAGAGAGAGAAAGATCCGTCAAACGATGGAAGATCCAAGCTAGTCAAAGTTACTCACCAGAAACCGCTGCATGCTTCGCGGATCCGTTGGCGTTGTCGCGAGATCAACGTTGAGCTACCGGGTGACCGATATTAATCACGCTGCCTTGTCCTCGTGACGCTGCGTCCGCATGATTCTGCCGACTATTAATTACGATAAGCGCGACGTAACACGTCACTTTATTATATCCTCCAGAGAACAGAGGAATTTTTTTGTAAAGCGCAGTACTGTCTGAAAACTCGCGATGGTTGAGCATGATTCAGCAAAGAAGCAGAGCTTTCAACTTTTTCTGAGAGATTATTCCTACATTTTTCTAAACGTATAAAATGGTTCGCTGACAATTTTTTTTCAATTTTTTAAACATAAAGTTACAAATACAAGAGATAAATACAGAAATAAATTTCCCACGGAAAGATAGTCTCGAAATAGCTTGTACGTAATATTGCTATAAATATTGCTAATTGCTATCTAAATATCACACGCTCTTTTTATTTATATATATCCTCTAATTCCTCAGTTCAAAATTCTGCTTTTGAAATAAAAAACAAAGACATCCTAAACTTTCCTCGCGAAGCTATATACAAAAGATAATTATACCCGGAAAAGCTTAGCGCGCGCTTCGTCAGCATCTCTATCGCTCTATCCTCCTTCAACCTTTCATTAAGTCGAATCGGTTCCGATTCCTTGTGGTCGAATGTAACCACTGACCAACTAGATTCGCTTCATTCGATGTGACTCGAGTTAAAAGCTTTCGCTTCCCCCTTCGTTCGCTTTCTCATTCTTTTTCACCGACGAAATTAACGAGTGAACAACTAATCACGACCTCTTGCTATCGACATATGTCGACTTTTTGTTCTACTTTTAATTACCTGTGAATTTCTATTAAACTTAATCTGGGTTCAAGTTTTGACGTCTGATAAATTTCATTAAAATATTACAGATATTAATCAAGGCAATATAAACCCGTTTTATTAAGAGTCATAATTTTTTTATAATTTATATATATATATTTATACATTTTTTAATAGGTTCCTAAACTTACTATATCCTAAACTTACTATAACAATCATTAATGAGAGATTTCTGGACAAGTCATTTTTAGACAAAAATCTTAATGCCAAAATGTCGAGTACATAGTTTTTAAATAAAAAATTTTATTTATCTAATTGGATTTGGCTCTGATTGCATTTATGTTGAACATCTTATGATTGGATTTACTTATTATGCTAACGAATTTTATAATTTTTAATTTTATATTACAATATTAATTTTCCGTCAACATTGATAATGACCTGATACCGTATCGAAACGTTTGTTTTATATGATTGTTTATTTTCATCTTTATTTTATATAAGTCAAATTTCTATTAAACGATTTGTTTTAGGCTCGTAACCCTTCTTTGTTACGTTATTTAATTTATTGAGTCCTTTTACTTAATTTTAATAAATAAAAAATATTTAAAATTAAATCGAATTTTCCGAAATTCATTCGCTGCTCGGGCAGCGAATGACACATTACACAATAGTGAAGATGTTCAAAAGAATAGAAGAGAATAGAATTGATTCTTGAAAACATCTTCACTACTGTGCTAAGCCTGAGCGCGCGAACTTCGGACAATTCGATTGATTAACTTTAAAAAACCCTTCTCTCATTTAAAAACTACTGTAGCCTCGACATTTTAGTATTAGGATTTTCATCTCGAAATGAAGAAACTGTTAATGAGAATCATTAACGGTTGTCACATAAAGTTGGGACACCATGTATATTAAAAGATAATGGCTCTTTCAAATTATTATTTGCAAGTAATTGTTATTATTACGTGTTATTGTAACGATAATAAATATCTTAATTTTACTTATTTTGGTTGATAGAATATCTCATAAGTGAATTATACATTTCAATGACTTAAGATTAATATCATTTATGTAACATATGATTGATATTTGTTTGATTGACGTTCCTTTGATAAATGGTCTTCTTATTAACAAGAACATTATCCCGACATATTTATCACTGATATACAGTGTAATAGGAGCTACTATCGCCGTGCTCTTGCATCAAAACACGCTCATAATGTGCCCAGTCACGTAGTCAATACTTGCGCTAGGATTTGATACATCACACGATGTACTAAGCGAATCCTTCGTAATGTAGGTACATAAACTACGTAAGCATATTTTTTTAAATATTCCATTCAACAAGATTTTAAAACTATTTCTAAAAATTTTTTCGCGTTCAGCAAAAATTTTTTATATCAGACAACTCTGTAATTACCGATAAATTTGTAATCTTATACCACAATCTTATAAAACGCTACTGACAAATTTCGTGTAAAGTTATCTGGAAGATTCGAATAAAATTTGGATATATAAATATTCATTTGTCGTAAGTTAGTAGCAAAATATTCTTATGAGTTTGTTCGCGTCTCACATTCTGTTAGCTTGATTTTAATTATCGATTTTAATTATCAAATAACAACTCGTTACCTTACATTGGAAAAACAGCGGAATAAAAGTATGACGGAAAAAAAACAACATAATCAGCAGTATTCATCTAAGAAAAATTGTCACTTTGTATAAGATTCAAAAGAAACGTTCGTAACACAAATCGAGATAATTATATCCAATAAAATGCCGGCAGCTAATTTTACAAATTACTAATCGAGTTAACTAATATCACAAAAAATTGAGATTTTTGCAATAATAAAATACAATAATTTGTTAGAATCTATAGATATTTCTTATGTAATTTAGAATAAGACATAATAAATTTAACAATAACATATATAATCAAAGACAGGCGATTGAGAGCAAAAATTAAGACGCAGTTATTAAAGCATTATACGTTAACAATGTATTTCATAGACCTTACAACTAATATGATGAAATCATTAGTAACGCTTTAATAACAGCGTTTTAATTTTTGCTCTCAATCGCCTGTTTTTGATTATATATTTTATTGTTTAATCTCGAGAGCTCAATTTCTTTCTTAAATTTATTTATATAATAAATTTAACATAAATAATTGAATGTTTAACCATGTATTCTTTTATATGAAAATGTTAACTTAAATATCTAAATTGAATCTTTTTAATTTGCATGCATTAAAATATACATTTTACACAAAATGTGTTGATAAAATGAATATTTTATTAAATTTCTATGAAATTTTTATGTGTGAGATGAGACTGAAAAATAAAATTTTTAACAAAATATTATTTTCGAGAACGATCATTTTTCTCGAATTTGTTGGCAATAATTTTTCAAATGAAATTTTATTTTAAACTATTGTGTCATTCTGCATTCATTTTCCTCGTTATTTTGACTGAGTTCTGTTTGATATTCGACAGATCGCTTCGTCGAAACCTGCTTTACATTTCGTTGATTTTCCGTCTCCCATACTGGCAATTCCGACGATAGTTTCGCATGCACGTGCACGCATGCTCTACGAACTTGTTGCTATGGTTCCCTTACCCACTTTTGCATAAACGCGGAATGGAAACTCTCTGTAGAGAAACAACTGTGTGCCAAACTCGCGAAACAGATCAATTAAGTTAAGAATCCGTCATTCCGCGGTTGCGAACATACCCGCGCGAAATTTCATGAAAAACTTTCACAAAGAGCAATAGCTTTCTATTTAAGAAAAGTTGTTGTCTAGATTTAATAATATTTCTTCAAGAAAATCATATAACTATTATATCATATAATTTGGCTGTTATATTAATAACTTATTATTTGAATAAAATCAATAAAATATTTGGTATATATTTTACGAAAGAAAATGTTAATTCAAATACATATAAAGTATTGCAAATACTTTATATGTATTTATAACATATATTCTATTTGCAAAAATTCGCAATGTTTCTACTGTGATGTAACACACGATAGCATTTAGAGTGTATTAGTGCACGACTAAATTCGCTATATATGTGTGTGTGTGTGTATGGTGTGATACATTTTTTCCAGATTTTTAGAAATAAACTTTTCAGAGATAATATCTTTTTTCACACAATAACTTTACAAAAAAAAAAAAATGATTTTGCTGAAATATCTAAAAACTTAGATACTGATTTAAATATAAAATTGAGCCATCAAAATAATTTAGAAAACTCATGCACGATTTATAATTCTGCTAAAAGTTGACAGTTCTAGCACGTTTGAGCGTAATACATAATTACAGTCCAATAAAATTATTTTAAAATCTGTATTATTCAGCTAAATTTTTACATACCCCTTAGTAAAACAGTTTTTTCCGTGTTCTTATCTCCGGCATGGTATGCCGGAGATCTTCATTTATTTTTCGTGCTTCCTCACGGCGCTGGCGCATCTATATCAACGCATAAAGTGCGCAATGTACGTGATCATTGCACCCGCGTCAGACCTCGGTTGCGGCGCTTGTCGTTGTCTTTACAAACTTGTCGCGGCACTTAACTGCGATGTGTTACGCACACCGCTGCACCATGAACTTTTGTCCCCGCGGGGTTACGTGCTCGCTAGACGATTCAATTAGGGTCGTTCCCCTGCTTTTGACACTTTGCTCGGCGAAGGAAAAGCGCGGTGCTATACACTCACCACATCTCCGCGAAACGTCACGCGACAGGTCGTCGTTGCACGCGAACGACATGTCGCCATCGTAATCACGAGTCTGCATACATCGAGAAAAGTTTCGTGCCACACGGGGCTCCAGTTAATTTCTGCATCTGAAATCGCCAACTGTTATACCAATATGACGTATGAACGCTTGCAACGAGAGAAAATGTCAACCAATATCACTGCAATGAAAGTATATCTTTAAATCCCTCACCAAAAAAATAATTTTGCTAAATCTATTTGAAATATCTAAAGCTTTAGACAGTACAGATCTGAAAATAATTTTATTGAACCATGAAAATAATTATGTAGGAAACTCAAATATAATGAGCAATATACAATAATATGCGCCAAAAAATTAATATTCTGGTCACCAGTTTAAGCAATCTATATAATATTTTGATAATTCAACACAATTATTTTTAGATCTATATCTAGCTAAATTTTTAGATATCAGATTCAGCAAAACAATTCTTTCCGTGCTCAGATTATAAGTTATATGATTCTTACTTACTTGAATTAACTATATTGTTTAAAGAAACACGAAAAGAACGATTTTGCTTGAGTATCTAAAAAATTTAGCTAGATATACAAATCTGAAAATAGTTTTGTTGTACCATCAAAATAATTATGTTGGAAATTCAAGCATAATTATGAGCATTGCTGCAAGAAATTTTTATATCAACCAGATTGTCCTACATGATAATTTTAGTAGTTTAATAAAATTATTTTCAGATCTGTATTTAGCTCAGATACTTCAACGAAATCGTTTTTTCAATAAAAGTAAAAACTTATATAATATCAAACAATATTTTAATATATAATTTTTTGTACTAATTTTTTATTAATTTAGGAATAAATGCAAGTTTTATTCAAAATGTTTAGCGCATTCAATAAAATATATTATTTTAAGCATTAAAGATCTAGCTTCGACCGTTATAGGCTTTAAATTTTTACTTGTGTACTCACATATACTGTCTTAATAAATCATTTAATATTGTTAATAAAATACAGTTTTCTACAATTTCAGCAATAAGGATTGATTTAATCTGATTTATCATCAGATATCGTTTATTCAAAAGTGTCAGGAGACATTTCAGTAATGTATTTAAAATCGAAACTAATATAGAATTACTTTTCAACATGAAAATATACAAGAGAAGATAAATGTCGAATAATTTGAAGTAAAGTGTATTCGCACTAAGTGTCAGTGATTCACTATAGAAACTTACAATTGGCTGTTATTAAATTGCATGTTCTATCCACTGAACGAGTGTTAATATTAGCATTTCCTGGATGCTTGGGTGAAGCTGTGTCTATATAGAGTACAGTCTATGTACCTATGTCGTCCGCTGGAGAAAATGGGTAGTACATACGTTGAATATATTACGCGAATATCTGCTCGGTACGCGCATTCTATAAAATCACTTTTAATTCATTATTAATAAATGCTAAATTATTTTGGAGTATTTTATTCTCTGACGGTTACTAGATAAATTAAAAAGAAATATCTCGGAAAAAAGTTAAATTTGATAAAATATTATTGATGCAAGATCATAGTAATAAAAATCGACCGTTAATTCCTATGGAGTTGTCACTAACGATTTAGAAAGAATGAGATAGCTTTAATCATATCGTTGTCTCTCTCTCTCCCTCCTCTCCTTCTCTCTTTCTGTTTTTTTCTAAAGTACCGAATTAAAGAGAAATGATATGATTCAATTCTTTTTACCTATTATGTCTATGTGCGAGATCTGTAGTTTGTGCGCGAGATTAGCGATGCGTGAGGAATTTTACACAGAAGAGATTCGAGAAGAATGACCCATGCAAAAAAGCCGGAGGAGATTCCTGTCAAAGATTAACAAGATATGTACTGACAATGTTGAATCGTTATCACACTCATGCGCACTTCTATCTACGCTTCGCAGTTCTCGTATTCCCAAATCCGACGAATCTTCTATCGTGTGCACTCTCGAATTTCCTCTGTATAGTTCGAGAAATAGAGAGTGCATCGGTCGAACACAAAAGGCAACTACGCGCAAACGCTTTTACACGTCGAACTCCAAAAATACGATCGTCGCAGCCGCGCCGTCGCCGCTCGCACTTTCTCCCAGAGCGTTTCACGCACAGTGACGAGTGTGATTTTTTTTTTTTAAATTGACTCAACCACGATGCGACGGCATATTTTTCGGCTCGCGAGTCTCACCCGAAAATACACGCGTCGCGATTTGCGGTGGTAAAGCATGGTCGCGTCGACGCGCTCGGCCCGTCCTTTTTTCGCCGGACGCACGCGATACGCCTGTCAAACGAAAATGCTGAACTACGCGATGGTGGTGTACCGCGGCTTGAAAAACTGGTGCCGATAATAACAGGGACGCAACGGAGTCGAGATAAAGCGGGTGGTCGATCCGGTTGCGCATTCCTGGCGCCGCACATCGATTTTTGGCTCTTTCCTCCAACCATTTTCGAACCGTCATCAATTCCGAAATGATTTGATCTCGGACTTGCTCGCGTGAATCGGAAGAGCCGGAAATTTTTATCTCTCCAACGCGTCTGCAACGGATAAATTTTCCTTCCAAAATTTAGTTTCGCGGTCTCACTGAAAAAAAAGTTTTACAAAACTGTCCTTTGTTGAAATAACGAGACTAAAAGGTTCAAGCCCTTCTATGTCGTGTACGTTCTCCGGAAATAGAAGAGATTTTCGTGATGTACTTTTAATGAAATTGCATACTACGAATGCTCAAAGATTCTAATATTTCTCTTAAGGATATAATTTTACAATGAATTACAATCAGTAACCTTAATTACTTATGAATTCGTCAGTTTTATATTATAAATCATTATATTATATATACATATGTTAAAGCATTTAGGCAAAAATAGCATCAATATTCTTTAAGTTCTAACATGATAATACTGTATGGAAAAAATTTTGCTAAAATGTCTAAAAATTTCACTAAATACAGATCTAAAAATAATTTTAGGACCATTAAAATTTTGTATAATATTATAATTTTATAGAGAACTCAAGCATGACGAGCAATGCCGCAAAAAATTTTTATATTCTAGCAATTAGTTTAAGCGTTCTACATAATTATATATATTTTGATAATTAATTATTTTGGTAATCCAACAAAAGTATTTTCCGATCTATTGAGTTGGAAAAAAAATAATTGCATTTTTTGAGATTACTAACAACACACGTATCCAAAATTGTTTTAAATAGTTTTTTCAACACTCGATTTCGTTACCTTAAGATTTTCAGCAATCTCTTGTATCTTTAAACGCCGATTGGATTTGATCAATACCTTTATTTTATTGTCATCAACTTCGATTGGACTTCTCGAGCATGATGTATCTTTAATATCAAAATCGCCCAAACCGAAATTTAGCAAACTAATTCTGACATTGCCGTAATTTTAAGGCATCTTCATTATACAATACACGTTGCATAACTTTTTATAAGCTTATGCAACATTCCTTCTTTTTTAGTAATACAGCAAAATATAAAAATGTTCTTTTCGCTTTTCAATTTTGAAATCGACGCTGAACAAACAATTGTTAACGAAATCGTGCACTTTTTTTTCTAAAATAAGTTTTAACTGTCAGCCATGAAGTTACATAATAAATTTGCGGTTTAAAATGAAATTAGTTATTTTTTAGAACATACATGTCCATGATGCAAGTAAACGCAATTACTTTTTGACCAACCCAATATATCAAGCTAAATTTTTTAAAGGTACTCAGCAAAATCGTTTTTTCCGTGTGAGGAAATAAAACTTAACCACACGAAAAAAATAATAAAAATAGAATAATAAAACGTTCATTCATAAAGCGAAAGATTTAAAACTAAATTTTTATTCTTTAAACATGCATTCTTATGCATTCCGATAAATGCGTTCATAATATTGCGGCATCAAATTCTCACAAGTGATTGTATCTCACGCGAAAAATGTCACGATTCTATACCGGTAATAACATATCTTTGTGCATTCGTACTTTTGAATCGTGGCACGATCACGAATTCGTGTTGATTCCAAACGAGTAATTGCCTATGCACTACTTACTTCTTTCTTCTTTTCACTTGGTCCTTTCAAAATCGCATTATCCCTTCGCGATTGCACGCAATCCTTCGATCTCTGCATAGAGACCCGCGTGTATTGCTGAGTGACATTTATACACTGACGACTGTTCGAAGTTAGCTATTCTAGCGACGCAGCGGTGATCAATAGACAATCTGACACAGCATGTATCGAAATCAGAGTAATTACACGGTTACGATACCTATATAGGGCAACATTAATCTTGCGCCTCGATGTATTGCTATGCAGCTTGAAGGTTCAATTAATAGTTAATTAATGTACATAAGGTACAGTTATGAGGAACACCGCCCAAAGAAGATTTAATGCGTTACAAATTGCAAATCGCTTACTTAATATAAAGTGGCGGAAAAAATGAACTACTTTTGCTTTGTCTTTTTTTCATTTATTATCTTTGTTATCATCTTCTTAAATTTTTTATCGTTTATTTTGTATTACAATGTCTTCTTTTTTTTCTTTATCTCGTTGCGACTATTAAAATATTTTCATTGAATTTTTAATGCAACATTTACTTCTCGATTGTTATATACACGGAAAGAACAGTTTTGTTGAAGTAACTAAAAGTTTAGTTAGATACAGATACGAAAATAAAAAGGATGTTAAAAAAGTCGATCTTTACTCAAAAAGGTGTAAGTAAAAAGAACAGCGCGTTTTGTAGATTTTGATCTTTTAGATACGATAATATTAATAAAAAGTTCAAAGCATTGAGGAACACTTCGAAAATTGAGCACAAACATGGTGTTATTTAAATTTTAATATTCTTGTTTAATTTTTGAAAAGTTTCTTAAACGCTACTAACTTTTTAATAATGTTATCATATTCAGAAGATCAAAAAGAAGTATCCATAAAAAAAGAACACTGTTTTTTTTACTTACACCTTTTTAAGTGTAAATCGACCACTTTTTAATATCCTGTTTTTGTTAGACTATCAAAATAATTATATAAGACCCTCAAACACTGATTGCTAGAATGCTTAAACTTCTTGCAGTATTGCTCATCATGCTTGAATTTCCTATATATTATTTTAATGATCTAATAAAATTATTTCGAGATCTGCATCTAGCTAAATTTTTTTAGATACTTCAGCAAAATTGTTTATTCTGTGTAGCAAAGCTGATTTTAATTCCATATATATTTTAATTCCATTATAAAATGAAACATTAAAAAGTAGATATTCATTATATTTAGAAAAAATTCTTTTATTATTTTTACTTACTATTTTTTACTTAGGAGAATACATATTAAAAAATAAAAGTGTTATTAAATATATTTGCTAAATTATTTAAACTATATATTTTTCAGATAAATCTCGCATTAATTCCATTTTATATATATGTGTGTGTGTGTGTGTGTGTGTGTGTGTGTGTGTGTGTGTGTGTGTGTG
>NW_017257496.1:348149-396352 GCF_001594055.1 Mycetomoellerius zeteki
TGTGTGTGTGTGTGTGTGTGTGTGTGTGTGTGTGTGTGTGTGTGTGTGTGTGTGTGTGTGTGTGTGTGTAAAATATTCATACTATATATTCATGTAATCCTATACAAGAAACTGTAGGTGTTTATTTCCGCGTTCCCATTTTGATACATCTGTCAAAGCTTAAATATAATTCGCAACTATTAACCCGTAATATGTTTAGAAAACAAACATCAAAGTAGTCTTAAAACCAGCCATTTTAATAACGATGATAGATGTTGAGAGAAATTCACGTAGCAAAGATAGAAGCAGCGAGATCGTAATCTGCTTTGCTAGTAGTGGTGTAAGCTCGAGGAAAGATTCGATACGAATGACTGATCGGGAAACAATTTCAACACGTGCGACGTTACATGTGCGTCCACCCTCCACGGTGATGGTTGCATCGCGTGGCGCATTTACTCCAAAATAGCCACTTAAGACGGGCTGACGCCACACGGGAGTAACTCTCGTGTGGTCTTTTTCCGCATCCCTTTATGTGGTCACCTGTGACGTAATCGGCTTACTCTACCTCTCGTTCAAAATACAGAATGATTCAAAAGGAAACGTTGATGTTTTTCATGAAGTAATATTATTAATTACTAATTGTAAAATGTACTGAAATTGATATTTCATAAAGTAATATTATCAATTATTAATAACTGATTCTGACCGAAATGAATTATTATTATTTTTCAAATAACAAAAACGTAAAATTTCCATCGTATATCTATGGATTGTTATATTTCACATTTAATATCACCATAATTTTTTTAAAAAAGACAAAATTTTATTATATTTACTATAATTATATTAATTATAATTATATCAAAATTTCGAAAATAAATTAACATTACAGACTTTGAATTTTAGCTATCTTTTTCTTTCTTCATTTTATCTTTTAAATTATATGAAAAATAAATATGCGAAATGTTCGCTCGTATTTTAAATACCAACGCCCACATAAAACAATGTTCAGATGAATCCAAATAATGTCTTCACATACGAATTGCAAAGTATGTATATTGACATATCTCATTTATAAAATAGGAAACGTAGTGTTTTTGCAATTCCAAATTTTATTTTGTTAAAACATTTACAGAATTATCAAAAACTGTAATTAAAATTTGTATCTTCTTATTAAAATTCACAATAATTAATATCATGATAGAATTTTATCTTTGTAGCTTTTTATTTCTTGCTTTTAATTTCTTCAAAATTAAAATACACATTAATAGATACGAATTTTTCATAACTTCGTCTCTTTGAAACATCGAATTTTTCTTCTGAATCATCCTGTATGCGTCGCGCACCAATTTAATGCATTTCAAAGTCGGTGCTGTGGCAAGTAGACTCAAAGCGTGTACACGATGACATCTATTCGCGAAGTAGGCTTCGTCTCGGTTAATTTTAAAAGCTGTGTAATATATTGGAGTGCGATGAAAACTTTGTAATTTTTTAATATTATTTATTTTAATTATACTTTATTTTAATTAATATCTAAAATAGAAGAGAATATTGTAATCAATATATTGAGATTTTATTATATCATGCTATTACTGGAAGGAATATATCATGAGAATTATGTATATACAATTTTATACATAAAAATAAAAGTAGTATAAAAAGAAAACTAAATGCGAGCAGTTTAGTGTTTGTAAGTTCAAAGAAAGATTTATGTAAATGCATCTTACCAAAAGATGAGACATACGAATTTATCACATCCTATTTTTATATAACTTCAATCAGTATAATGTCAGATATTATCTATCAAATGCCACGCACACGTTAAACCATCGACAGCGGAACATATATAAATT
Source organism: Mycetomoellerius zeteki (assembly GCF_001594055.1). Classification (NCBI taxonomy): domain Eukaryota; kingdom Metazoa; phylum Arthropoda; class Insecta; order Hymenoptera; family Formicidae; genus Mycetomoellerius; species Mycetomoellerius zeteki. The sequence goes on from NW_017257496.1 coordinate 349,982, forward strand.
TAGAATCATCCGCAGCTGGAAACTTTCCTTCGATAAACGTTATCATGAATAATAGACGTAGGAAACTTATCCAAACTGCATTACCACAGAATGCTATTAGACAAAGTTTGATAGTTACTTCTTCCTGCTAGATTGCAGATTATTAAAGTCGTTAGAAGCATGAATCTGAGCCAAACAGAAAAATCCTTTATCACGGAAAAACAGGTGTAGGTTTATAATTACAGATGATCAAAAATATAATTTTGTTAAACATTTGTATACATTAGTAATAAGTCTCTACGTATATTTTGTTAAAAAAGAAACCGTTTTTGCTGAAGTATCTCAAAATTTAAGTAGATATAGATCTGAAATTAATTTTGTTGGACTATTGAAATAATTATGTAAGAAACTTAAGTATAATGAGCAATGCTGCGAAAAGTTTCCACGTTCTAGCAAGTTTGAGAGTGTCCCAAATAATTATTTTAATAATCCAACTAAATTATTTTCAGATCTAGTATCTAGCTAAATTTTTAATTTCAGTATCTGGCTAAATTTTTAGATGCTTCAGCAAAACCATTCTTTCCGTGTACGTAATGTTTCAGAGCATTAAAATCTACATGTATCTTTTTATTCATTGGTATCATTACGCAACGGAATCACGCGTAACTTTATAGTCAGATTTATCAGATATATAGACGTCGGCAGCGCGAACATCGTTAAGGAGTCATCATGCCCGTTCTGCAACCGGCTTAACGAGCAAATACACGACATGGCGGAAACGACCCGCATCCTTGTCGCAGCCACGGAAATCTTGACAGATCCTTTTACGGGCCTGTATATCACGTATCCCAGTGGAGGCGTGCATCCAACAGCAGCGGGAACGGCGGCGGCAGCAGCAGCAGCAGCACCAGGCGGTAGCAGCAGTAGCAGGCTGCTGAGACCCGATCTGTCGCGCGTGCCATAAAATACGGCGTCGATCGTACGTGTTGCCGCACACGGCGATACGTGACCAAGTCCGCACATCGATTCTGCCTGCAGGGAATCAATACAACGATTCCGCCACATCTAACGATCTCTCTCTCGGCGAGCAGAGGTAGGAATGACTTGATGCGGTTCCAAAATCTAGCTAACAGCAATAATTTCGCGTACAATGCAGTCGTATAGTATCATCTCATCATTGTGATGCATTTGATCAATCGAATACCGCATGATATATTACAGCGACATTCTAAGAGCACATTTGCACGATTTACGGTGACCATATCTAAGAAATAATCACCAAGAAAGCGAATCGTACACGAATCTCAAGGCAGAGTTCCTTGTCCGGTCTATAAGCTAATAATTACGGGTCCTGTCGTGCAATCGATACTACTGGTAGAAATACTGACGATATCTCCCCGTTACTGACAGTATCGATCGCATATGGATGAGATAAGACGTGTCTTGTCATTAAAGTAAAATGATGTGCTCTCTCAAAATAGGTGCGGCGTAACTGGGTCAAGACTTCATTTTCCAGTTATGCAACAACGTGAACTCTTAGACGTTTAATGAAATGCCAGAAGATGATCGAACATAAGTCTACTCATAACGTAGTGTAATTAATAATACCAATTATTTTAATATTGTTGAATTCATATTTCTAGTACAGATAATCAGATAATAAAATATACAAAGAAGAGGAAAGAATTAACAATTTTGCTGAAGTATCGGAAAATTTAGCTAGATATAAATCTGAAATAATTTTATTGGACCACCTCCAAATGAAAGAATGTCAACCATAATAAGCAATGCTGCAAAACATTGACATTCTGGAACTATTTTGAACGTTTTGTGCATAATTATTTTCATAGTTCAACAAATTATTTTCTAATCTGTATCAAGCTGAATTTTTATATACTTCAGCAAAATCGTTTTTCCATGTATCGAACACTCATTATTAACCGTTTCTTTTTTTAGATTAACATTTTTGTGTAAAAGATAGAATTAAAAAATTTTTTTACTCTTCAATAATGATGTCCTTTATACTGATGAAATATTTGATTTTTCATCACTTTATTTTCATACTAATTTATTCGCTTGGTTCTCTTATTCACTATAGGGAATAAGAAACATTAGTATATATATTGCTAATGTTAAACTTACAGGACATTAAAAATAGCACACAAACATCTAGTAGGATTAATTGTATCAAATATTTCATAATAACGACGGAAAAATTTATTGGCTATTGATATTAAAGATTTACGACGAGGAAAAGAATCTCCCGTCGTTCACATGATGCACCTCTTACGGACACATAAAAATTGGGCTACATTGTAACGGTGATATATTGATATATATCTGTATCTCTGTATCAAACCGAAAGACGCCAACGGCGACGTTTTCGTAGAAAGAACTTCATGCTAGGGGTTATCATATCCCTCACTTTTCTTCGTGACGTCTATATACGCTTCGTACATTATATGATAGAAATTGCCATCTATCCCTGTTCGCGCACCATTTTATGACCGAAACTATCTTGCTCTTAGCTAACCGCTCTCGCACTAACCGCGGCGTTCGTCATCTCTCTTCGATAGTGAATGCAGCTGTAAGCCAAAGATTTTTACGTCCGTCGATATCACGGACAATTGCAAGAACCGCGAACCGCTTTGCGGAATCTCGCTGACCGGTGGACATTTCTAAAACGGCTCCTTCTTCGACGCGTCACCAGCAGAAAATTCGGAAGATAAAATCGGAACGATTGTAAGAGTTCCGAGACATCTCTTGAAATATCCTACTTATAAAAGTTTCCATCTAATAGAAAATAAAAATCTTGCCGTAATATTTTAAATAAAAGCAAGTCATATCGTTAGATATCACGACTATATAAAAACCACGAGATATTAGATAGTTTTTACTACATTTTTATTATTGAATTTACGGCAATTAAACTGACTTTGCGATGAATGTTCGAATGTTAAAAGTTAGTGCGGTTTGCTTCTTATTTATTTATGTTATTTACACTGTGCACGCGACGCGAAATGAGTTCGTGTTTAAGCGTGGAAAGTCATGATCACGCCGTAGATACTCCAACCATTTTCCCTTCCTTCCTTGTCATTTACTTGCACCTTTGAAATACTTCATTAAGTACTTTGACGCTGTAGTAATTACCTGACCATACTGACTAACGTTCAACTTTCCCATTCCTTTTCTCTTCTATCTCACTTACTTTACCCTTTCTTCGACCGCTCTCCTCTTTCACACATCACGACCCACTTTCTCGGAAACATTAGAATTAGCCGTGAAATTAGCATATTCAGAAGTTTCGCAGTTTAACGGATGAGTCCCACAACGCGCCGAGTTGAGCAACCTATTACCAAGCCGAGTGGACGTCTTAAAGTAGCTCGTACAAACAATGTAGCCACGTCGTCGTGTCTTCCGAGCAAAAATCTCGCTAAACTCGGTAGATGTTGATTGGACGAGCCGAGTTCCGTAAAGTTTGCGAGCGAAGAGCGCGAATGAAAGTACCCATTACAGTTGAACGCTAATGTCACGGAGATTATCGAGCTCGTAATCAGATGGGATAGACGCAGTAATACGGCTCGAGTTTGAGCAGACGCCTCGGTACAGACCATAAGATTGTCAAAAAATGGAAACCGCGCTAGTAACGATGTTTCTAATTTCCAATTTATTTTTCGCGAGTCAGACTTTTATCCCAAGTTACGTTAAATTTTATGTTGGCTACGGGATAAACTTCATTTAATCTTGAAAGTTTCGAAAATCACCAAATTTAATATCTTCTTAAAAGTATGAATTCGAAACTTTCTCTTTAAGTTATAATAATAATTCATCAAGACCTTTATCGAAATATTACGTATAAATAACTCGTTAAATTTAAGTTACTCATTAAACCTTCATTGTAGAGTTACTTAAATAAAAAAATAATAAATTCGAGAAATAATAGAAAAAAGAAAACATATTTACTGCAACAAATAACACTAATTATAAAAATTTTTTAATAAAAATATAGAAAAAAAGCAGTATAAATTTCAGTAATAATACCTTGTCAATTTTATTAACATTTTGATATTAGCATATAAACGGTAGATAGTTAATTGCTATATTTTTAAAAATCTTAATAATTATAATTACTATTAAGTTAGAGGAAAAAAATTGAATGATAAATGTAGTAATGAGAGCTAATAACTTAATCGGTACTTCATTTTCAAGATATTTCATAATTTAATTCTTCGCAAACAAGAAGGCTGCTTTATCGAGTTAGTGAAATTTTTGTGAAACAGTTCTTTAATAATAGTTTCAAAAATTATTAAAAAATTCACAAAACAAAAACTTAAAGAGAACTTTCATTATTTCATAAAGAATAAATAAGTGATTCTCGTATAGGTCGTGATTTTGATTCTTTGATGTTTCTTCGTTATTAATTAAATTTCAACACTGTCGAAGGCAACTTTTTCCTTCTTCAGCGGAGGAAAAGTATTATTTATCCAACGCCTACCTTCCGGCGGCAACACTTGTGTGATTTCCATTGTCAATCAATTAAACGCATTGAATTACTTGTTCTTTATTCAGAAGTTAATTTCATTTTATCAGCAATTCTTCGGAGTGGCGAAATTTTTGTTCCACATGGACTATTTGTTTCAATATATTTTTCCTCACGTTGTTAAATTATAACGAAATTATAGTCATAATTTGTTTATTAAAAACTAACTATAATGTTAAGAAAAAACTATAAAAAAATGCTATAAATTCAAAGAAATTTTTATTTTTTTGAAACATTGTATAAATTTATTTACAGTTTTTCAACACATTAACATCTTTCTAATATGATACCGGATTGAGCATCACATTATTAGAATTTGCTTATCAATTTAATTTAATTTGTGATATTATTCCAGTAGTTTAATTACGTTTATAAGTCCGAAAAATCAATTCAGCGCGTAGTTCGAATGATTATATGGTACATATGCGTTTACGTATATAGTATCTCTTGCTGTTTTTTTGTTAAGTTGAGTATTTAAGTAAAAAATTATTGAAGATCAATATTCGGCAATTTTAGTAATTAATATCTCATTAACTATTGTGAAAATTGCAAAATGGTACAGGACTTTTCGATTCAATTTTGTCCACTCTATCTACACAAAAGCGATTGGCAAAAATTTACAGAACACCCTATACATAATTAAAGATCCAGCTTCTACCGTTATAGGTTTTAATATTCTTATTTGTTTTGTATTCACATTACGGTCTTAATGCACCATTTATTATTATGTAAAATATTTACAAGGAATCCGTAATTAAGCAATTAAGAATAAAAGTTTCCATATATCTACAATTACAATGTGAACAAGTATCTACCAACAGATTCATTTTCTTGAGGCTACTGGTTTGAGCTCTTTTGGCGTCAGCTGGACCGACTGACAATGAAAGACCGATCGTCAAAATTGCAATCCACCCTCGACGCTATGATCGAGTGGTGGAAATCGTTGCTTCTTCGCCAAGTACAATTAGCGGTAACTGTCGGCGAGTTAAACTTGTAATTAAACTTCTTCTTTAATCGTCCTATGTGATTGGGGCTGTCAGTCGAAAGCAGATTTCGCCACTCATGAGAACTGCGCTCCTGCTGCGATGGGAATTAGTGTGCAGCCGTTCAACTTTGAAGCCGGCATCTCATTTTAGAAGATACTAACATCGCAATGGAAACTTCACAGATAGAGCAGTCAAAGATAATGAACTACTAAATGAAGATGTTGAAAGGACACTTGGATTGAAAGAGTACTTAAGAAACGTAATTAATTTGAAAAAATGTTTTGTGATAGAATCAATTATAATTTATGCGAAGCAAACTATTTGCAAAATAAAATACATATCGATAAAAAAATTTTAACTACAAAACAGAATCAACAGATTTAATAGAAAAAATTTTTAATATGATAAAACTGTGTGAATTTACCTTTAAGCTGTGACTAATTGAAAGCTAAAATCTTTAGCTAAGATCATCATTACGATCGCAAAACTTTAAGCCTAATTTCAATAGATATTAATTAAGAATATTATTAGTGAATACATTTCACGAAGTGTCTAAACAATAAAAAACGCTATCTAATTAGCTTAAAAAATTTTATATATGTGGCACGTTTCGTTCGTAAATAAATAAGATAGTTTATTACGAGTTTTATCCTATTTATTTCTATGATTATCTACCCTTTAAAAAAATTGGTTTATACGTCAACCAACGAACAATGCATATTGATGTAATTTTTTATTTATCCTCATTCGCTTTGCTTGAGTTCCGATGAATTTTCGCATAACGATACCCCGAAGCAATCGCCCGTGATCATTTATAATTGAAAAGCGGTAGCGTACTTCTCTATTGTTGTAAAAGAGTGCACGGAAGTGATCGGATTAACTTCCATTTTTACTTTGCTGGTATCTCGATTCTCGATGACAGCACTCTGCCGCTGCTTCAAATCGTCGCTTGTTTTCCGAAAAAATCCAGATTTCATGGAAATTCGTGTCACTCTTGTTATATCGCGGAGATTTCGCACATATGCCAACTTCATGTGAACTATGAAAGATCAAATTTTTTCGACTTCGTCCTTCGTACTCCGATTTTATCCTACGTACATTCTGGGCTAGCCGAATTTGTCGCTGCATTTTTCTTCATTTTGCACAATTTTGTACCGTTTCTATTTCGTTGTACGTTTCATGCTGCTAGTACATTTTACAGTACTATACGTCTATCGAAATTTATATACTGATTACGGTACCGATTCTGTGCCAGCTTTTCAGAAACATTTACCAAGAACAGACCAAGTGGAGTCAATAGGTTCAGGCGTGAAGGAGCAATTGACGATATTGGATCAAGTAGTGAATTAGTTTGTCGAGTTCGAGCGCGGTACATAATTGAGTCTAACTTCGCGGTAAAGTCTGTCAGGCCGAAACTCTGCCTAATGGCAGTATAGACGTCGTATAGCCTTCATGGTGAGTAATGGTTAAATCTATTGCGCCTACATGCAGCACGACAGTCGCGTCGCGAGGTTGATTAAGCGTTATTAAACTTCGGACTTAAGAAATAAGAGCTATTAGAGAGAACATATCAGCAATAAAGACGCAAATATCTCGATTTAATACTTAAGCAGCAGTGAAATTTAGGATGAAATGCATACAAGAAATTTATAATAGGTATACAGAATTGTGAAAGTTAACAGATATCACACAACGTAAGAATTAATTTAATTTATTCTTCTTATTTTTTTAAACAAAATTATTTTTTAATTCAATAATAAAAAATTATATTAATTAAAGTAAAAAAGAACTATACTATATCAAGTTCTATTAATAAAAATATGTAAAATATTCGGCTTCAATAATATTTTTTCCGTTATTATATCTTTTTTATATCATACAATAAGAGAAAAATTTTTAGTAGTTGTGACTATATAATTACATGTTACCATAATTATGGTATTATTACTACTCAATATGTTAGTAATAATAACTATGTGTATTAATAAATATATATAGTTGGTACAAAAAATAACTATAAATTATGATTAAATTATAGTATAAATTGGAACAATATGTTTTTATGATAATAACAATTAATTTGTAGTTATTTTCAACATCATTTATGTGTATAAATTTGTTGTGAACTATGTGCCATTAATTGCCACTAACATTATAGATACTCATTTCCTATATTTTACTGCTACTCAATATCCGAGTGGGAAAGCAGCCTTTCCTCTAAAGATAAATTTTCAAGCGCATGAGGGAACACCGTGTCATAGTATAGACGCTAGTTCGAACGGTATTATCCTTTCAAAAACTACGACGTACCCTCGTTACCTTCCCATCAGTCCAATCGTAAAATGAGATCCGCTTCGACACCATTTTTCCAAAGAACGCCGTCATTCGACTGCCCATTGTGCCAGGACTGCGGGCACGATTGAGGATCTCCCAAATGTCATCTCGAATCCCGAAACGCGCGACAGCCCTACGGGCGCAGTGCCCGGGATCTGAGTTTTCTCACGTACGTGACGACATTCTGGGACATTTCGTGGTAATTTCATTGGCCGAGATACGAAGCTAGGGTCGAGGCACCGTTGCTGAGTTCGTCTCCTTTAATATTTCCTGCTTTTTGTGTAGACAGTTATTCGACTCCATTCTTTGTCTACTTTTTTACCAACTATACAGCTCATTATGTTGTCGAGATGTGTAGTCTAGCGCACAAACATATCTCTTTCAACTTCATAATTAATTCTTTTGCATGATATATATAAATAATGAGGCATTCATTGAAATGAAAGAAGAGCGGAATTAATATATATATAGCTACAGCATTAATTTATATTTAAAAAATATATAAATTATATATAAATAAGATAAATCTATCAAATATTAATTATGGTTTGAATAAATCTATAGATTTAAAAAAACACTATTATTTTAGTACCTATTGATTGTGAATTACGTATTGTTATTCGGCGAAAAATCATCGCAAACGATTAAAAAACCATTTTAAAGTTCGAAGTTTATTCTTTAATGTACTTTTAATCGATAGATTAATTTACAGAATTGGAGAGATAAAAAATGTATGCCATGATTTTTCGCCAAGTTTCAACGTTGGTCGTAAGAAATACAGGTTTAACTTTAAAGTCACGTAATTTGATCAAGAAGAATCGTGAGTAAATTTTTAAAAAAGCATTTTATAGATCTCTCTCTCTCTCTGTACTTTTCTGTAAAAGTTTTAAATTTTGTAAAAAAAAAATTTGTCATTGAGCAATAGACTGTTGAATGTACGTAATTAATAATTTTAAGGAACATAATATGTGATCTTTGTTAAAATATAAAACTGTAAAGATAAAAATTTTTTGAAAAAGTGTCAAATGTCAAAATACAAATTACAGGGGATCCTAAAGCCGTCTGTATTACCGACTAAATCATATATTTTTTGTATAACAAATACTTTTTTCTCTTTCATAGATTCGAAAATCCTTTTCCAGAATTAAAGTATACGCATTAATACTGTATTTGTGAGGTAGAGTTTACGCCGAGAACGACCAAATTTCGAAATTGATATATTTGTTACCATTTCTTAGTGTAACATGGCGTCTCAAACTGTTAAATTGTGACAAGATTTGCTTGATGAAAGTTTTGCAACCTATACTTACGAAATAGTAATCCACAAACACGTAGTTTGCACGAACAAATAACGAGTTTTTAGAATTAGACTTAAACGCTTTATCGCGACGAATTTGTTATACGAAAATTGACACGAACGTGCGACTACGTCTATCATAGGTTGCGTGAGATATTGATGTGGTAGTATATAAAGACATGTCGATGCGCTGGAAAAACAGTGACCTCTGGTGATTTCGTCAGAGTTCAAACTTCGCTTTAGGATCCCCTTAATGTGCTCTTTTATTTTTTTGTCTGCGATGGTTTTTCACCGAGTTTTGATGATTTGAAAATTATACAATTTTGAACATTTTGAAAGTGTGCCCTATTTTTTGTTGTGTATATATATTTAGACACACATATAACATCTACTAATATATATCTACACGTATATGTGAAATATTGATCGAGAGAGTTGGACCAGTCTACACTATCTGCTTCTGTACTACTGCCTTTTCAAGCTATAGTCGCGGCGGCTTCCACGAAATTCAAAAGTCGATATATCGAAGTAGTAACAAGCGGCTCCCTCGTGATGCAGACTGGTGTCTCTAAGGACGTCTTCCCACATCCGTTCTCCCTTTCCCCTCTTCTTTCTTCCCAATTTCCGTGGTCCTGTGGACCTCACCAGGGATATCTCTTGGCAATAAAAGTGCGACGTACTAACTTCTGTTCGCCTTAAAAGTGCGGTCTCACCGTCGGAGGATTTTATGGAGCGATGAGGGTCAACGGGATGGGTGACGAGGGTTAGTACTTTCGTCGAGGGCGGTACCCCTTTAAACACGACGGGAAATCTTGTTTCGCACAATGCCACAAAGATTTGCGGCTGTGAAAGATGGTAAGGGAGATAGAGAGGCAAAGGGAGAGGGGCCATGTTCCGGAAAATTATGGTGACCGCGGGAAACGAACACGCGCAATTTATGTTGAACATTCGCGCATCCTCGTTGCCCGCTGATTATACCCGAGGAAGGAACGGGACAGAAAGACACGAATTGGAAGAGAAATTATAATGTGGATACACGCTTCCTACGCGACGTTGTTACACGGAGTGTTTCAAATGCGAAACTCATCAGGAGCAATGTATTTTACTCCGTACGAGTAGAATACATTATAAATGAAGTTCATTGTTATGATTTAATTTTTTACGATATTACGTATTTCTATTTACGTTAAATTAATTTACGATTTGGAAATTAACTTAAATTATACATTTTCCATTTTCACAGATCTGAGATAACAAATGTATGCAAAAATATTCGCATATATTACTTGTAAGTAAACAAAAATTATGTTGATATTGAAATTCTTCAAAATAAAATTAATTATTGAACGAGAAAAGATCACCTTGTTTTTATCGTCACATCATGCAGACTCATTAAGCATTGAGCTCTACAAGTCGCCGTTGCATGTTGCATCGATATATTCATAAAAAATTCAATCCACCTGTCACTTCAAGCTGAGTTTATGATCGTACGACAAGGAGTCGTTCTAGAAATAGAGAACAACGTTCTCTCAGCAGCCGTAGAAAAAAGTCCATCGGTATTTGCTTTCGCTCGCTATAGAAATCTTGTTTACCCCGTGTCGCGCGATACATGTGCAGCCGTTGACTTGTTTTTCCGGATGTAACAATTTTCCTTGTTCAAACAGATGCGAAAGCCGCCCGTCCTGTCATATCACTCGTCCATGACATTTCAGTTATTAAATATACTCGGAGTTGCATGATCGACGTTTTTCACGTTACATTGACATTCACCATTATGGCAGAAAACTAAATAAAAATAAAGGATGAGAATAAAAATTGTATTAGCTATTTACAGATTGGTATATGCGTATATATCTATATAAAGCGTAAAAAATTAGTTAAAACCTTTAAATTATAATTAAAAAAATATGCGTAACTTCCTAAAAAATAAACTATGAAATCAGCCTATTTATTGGTATTTTATAGAGAAATGCAATTTGCATTTCTCTATAAAATACCAATAAATAGGCTGATTTCATAGTTTATTTTTTAGGAAGTTACGCATATTTTTTTAATTATAATTTAAAGGTTTTAACTAATTTTTTATATAAAATAAAGTCCAAAATAAAAAATCTATGTAATAGATAGTAAAAATCGTATGTTCTGGTATCGCTGAGATTTTTAAAAAGAATTTTAAAACAGTCTTTGATTTAATCAAGTCCTATCTCAATTTCCTCAAAAATCACCCTAAATTGGTTTTTGCAATTCTATGAAATAACGTTTCTCCTATTGACACAGTTTCTCATTCAGTTTTGTCTTATATGTCGATACAAAACGCAAAGTACTTTTACAAAAGTATACTATCGTCACAGCAAACGCGAAACTTCTAACTCAACGGGTAGTTAGAGCACGGAAATGACAGTATCCATTGGGACTTGAAAGTAATTCAATCGCGGACAACCCATCTCGTAATGCTGTTTCTGCACGTTTCTTTGAACTGTCCGCACGGAGGACTTTCAGAAACTAATTAGTAAACGGCGAGTCAAAACGATCGTTTAACTTTGTAACAATGTGAAACCGACGAATCTTGTAATTAACCGTCGTCGCTTTTCGCTGGCGTTTCTTAAATAAAATTTGCTATGATGAGTTTCATAGTTCGAGCCTCAAGTTTAAAATCCTCTCATTGTTGTATATGGATTCCATATTAAATTACCTTACCATTATAAACGATTAAAAATGTTACAAGGATTTTCTCATGGAGTAGACGCATTTTCAGGCAAAACTTTTTTGCAGCAATTTCGAAATAATGTGATAACGTCCGAATATATGATTCGTGAAATATTAATGACATTAATTGAAATATTAATAAAATATACTCTTACTTGCGTTTCATTTCTCTAAATTTGTAATAAAAATATTGTACATCTAACACGACTATTGTAATTAAAATTATATTAATAAAATAATTAATAAAGGTATCCATTGTATTACACTTTTAATTTGTGAGTGCTCAAAACAATATCAAATAATTTCTAACATTTTAATTTGAATTGTTTATGACTGAGATATTAATAAAGTCATATTAAATATCTAAAACAATTTTGCAATCACGTATCATGTTCTTGAAACATGATAGTCATCTCAAATTAACTAAGGTAAATGTTCCAGTAGCCGTTTAAGCGTTAGGTTTTCATAAATAATACAATTTATAATATCAAAAAGATTTTTAATATAAATATTTGTATTCATTTGAAAACTCAAGACTCTCTTAAGCAAGGAAAAATTATTTGAACCCACTTAATTAAAATATTTAAATAATAGAATGCGTCAATATATCAGTGGCCGGACAAGCTATTCGAACACTGAGACATAATTGTCCCAGTGTCCGATCACAATTGGAAAATTAATATGCTGATGGAAAATAATATAAACAGATGTTTAATGATAAAAGATAACTAATTCAAATTGATCTTTAAAGTAAAAAAAACATTGAGATTAATATAAATAAATAAAATTTTGTGTAACTGTCTGGACATAGATATTGTTCGATCCCAATGACTGGACATGTATCTATGTCCGGATATAACCTATGTCCATTTATATAATACTTTATTTATTTAAGTTAATATTAGTCTTAAATACGCTTTTTAAAACGTAATATTATAATTTATTATTTTAATTGTAATACTCTTTAAATGCAATTAAATTATAATACTGTAATAAAAAAAGTATTTGAGATTAATAATAATAAATTTTGTGTATGTGTCCGGATATAGGTACATATCCGGACATTGGGATGCGCGCGTTTACTATATTCAATTTTTATTTGGTGTTAAAATTCAAAATTATTTATAATAAAATAAAAATCAGCAATAAACCAAATAAAGCATAAAACACATGAGAATATGTTTCAAAGAGATTCAATATGTTTAATATTAATATCACTGAATTATAATAACTGATAATGTAATATTCTTAAACACATTCTTAGCCTATAATCTTGACGAATTATATTAAAAACATATCTGAGTTATAAAACTAACTTTTAGAAAAAGTTAATATTTGCAAATAAATTCAAGATAAAAGCAGATACAATCTTTAAAAAAACATAACGATTGAATATTTCCTGAAATAGTCCATCACAGATTTAAGTTAATATATAACGAAAATATATTTGCATACTAATGGTGACACGATTGCACTCGTCACATGATTTATGCGGCTTAACGGATATGTTATTATTACGCGGGAGAATTACAAATTTGCGCTTGCCAGAACGAAATCATTTCCACGCATAGAAATGTATAAACTTGATGAGCAATATTAATCAATGCGATAATGTGTAAATACACGACCCGTGAAACATTAATGAAACATTAATTGCAATGTTAATACAACTTATTATTATTTACGCTTAATTTCTTCAAATTCTTTTAAAGACATACACTAAATATATATATTGTATCAAATATATAATCAATATATATATATATATACATGGTATATGTTGCATCAAATAAATCAATCAATCAATGTACATAAAAATTTGATATAATTTTTCTCACAAATCTATTATCTTAACTAAATATATAATTTTATCTAGTATATAAATGAACAACTTATAACAAATCCAAAGTATATTTCAGAAAATAATTATGCATATTTTGAATGCTTGCAATAATTATGAGTAACTAATTCCGTAATAAATAAAACAATAAATAACAAATTGCTCATTCATGATTACCTCACCGTTGCGTGATGCTTCCGAGGCTTCCTCTCTCCTCTCATGTTCTTTTGTTGCACAATTCACTCGTGAAAATACAGTTAATTATCGCATGATATTCTCGATGCTGATTGCATTTATTTATTATTGATAAACCGCCGATGTATTATCTATAGTGTATATCATTAGCAAGCAATTTGTGTATTACTTGAAATTACTCAATTTGAAAAGAATAATGAGCAAATTATATTAAAATCTGCGAAAAATTTTTAAAACGCGATACATTTGAGACCAAGTGTTAAAAAGATGATTATCACTCAAAATAACAGAACAACAATTTACCATTCTAAGACTATCGATTCTAAGATTAGTATTCATAATCGATTGTTGTATTTAAGATTTATCTTAATCTTCATGAACCAATCAGAGAGCTGTGTTAGCAATTTAAGACATTATTTAAGATGATCTTGAAATAAGAATGAACTATAAATATTGGCCTAAGACTTTCGATTAACTTTTAACATGATGTCTAGCAAAATTTGGTTAGACAATTCAAAAATACTTTTAGGACATTCCAGGTAAAAATTCTGGTTTTTTCATTTACCCCATCGATTAATTTTTATTATTTAATTAATTTTCATCGATTTGCACAATATTATTTAATTTAGGATTCTATACGAATGAATTAAAACGTTAACAAATTTGGAACAATATTATTTATTGCTTTATAAATAATATCAAACTAATATTCCATCAACACAAACAATTTTTCTACTGTGTTCTATTTTAGACATTAAATTCAAATTTCTCGTTTTCTATTGGTAACTTATTAGATCTTTAAGGGAGGACTTATATCCGAACACAATTTTTCTTCTTATTATTTTTTCACTCTCTGATTTTATTAGAATGTAAGAATGATAAATTCCAAGCAAGCCCTGTTTCAGAGGTTTTCCAGGAATTTTCCAGAATACATAAAATTCCAGTATAATTCCAGGATCCAAGGATATACAAAGACCACTAGACATCATATTTAAATAGTTTAAATGAATAAGTCGTGTTAAGTCTGCTTCGATAGTCATCACGTCATGCTTGCAAATCGTTAACTGTAACTTCCCGGTAACTGTGGCTTCCCGGTTGTTTCACACAATAAGCATGGGTTAATAATCGTTCGTCAATTGTTCATAAAGGATAATCACATCTTCACCTACTTGCCACGACGACGTTCCGAAGAACAATGCGTACGAAACGTCTTGTGTCCCCCCGAGTGACGCCATGAATAACAATAACAAAATAATCTCGCATAAACACGGTACGCTGTATGTCGCATAAACTGCCGAATGTATTATATATTTAAAAAATGATTAAAAGTAGATAAGTATCACACATTATTAATCAATTAATTCAAAGTGGGGAATCTGCTCAAATATTAAAGTGATCCTAAAGCCGATTAGTGTAAGTAGGACTTACACACAGACGGTTTACGTGTCACTGACACATCACTACATACAGAATAGTATATAGTACATCAATAGTCACACACACATACACATAAATTTTCGTATAACAATAACGTTTCAATTAGACATCTAAGTCCAATTCTAAGAACTCCACGTTGTTTCTTCATGTAAACTACCTACTAGTTTGTGGACTACTATACGTAAGTATAGATTACACAGCTTTTATGTGAAACAAATATTGTCACCAAAGATATAGAGAATAGACTGCACGATACGTATCTGAATAATATTCAAATGTGGTCGACAATAATGAGAGAAAGGGATCGTGTAGAAGATGGCCAATCTCCCTCTCATTCTTTCTCCCATTACACCGTTAAATGGAAAGAGATAGATGGCCGTCTTCCACGATTCCTCTCTCTTACTTTTATCGATCATTTTGACACATGGATCGCGCAATCCATTCTCTATGGCCGGAATCCATAGTCCATTCTTAATCTCAAGCAATGTCTTAAGATGCTAATATGGCTCTCTGATTGGTTCATGCACTAGCTTAAGACCATCTCGAATCTTGAGCAACGTCTATGGATTCCGCACTATGTCTTTGGTTGTCATAACAGCTCTGAAGCGCCATATTAGACTAAGAAATGATAAAGATCTCAATTTTGAAATTTTTTTACGTTCTTGGCATAAACTCCACCTCACAAACATGTATTAATGCGAATACTTCAACCCTGAAAAAGGATTTTTGAATCAGAAAAAGGGGAAAAAGGTAATTGTTATATAAAATTATATAGTTTAGTCGGTAATACAGATGGCTTTATAACCCCCTTCCCTTAAATATGTTCGGTAACTAGTTATCAAGACGTTTTGCATCAAAAGTGAAAAGCTACGTATCAAAACTATACATATATCAAAAGTGACATATGTGTATATAAACCGAAAAGAATATTTACATCTTTCAACATTCGAACTCATCCCTGCATTTTTCACTATTCGGGCGTACTAGAGATATATGCATCTAGTTCCAAGATAGTGGTCGAACTTCCTTGCCGCATTACTTATAATTAGGGGATCGAAATCCTGCGAATGGATTCTACAAAGATTTCTCCAGAATTAGTTTTATATAGTACGAAAAGAATTTGATCATATGTAATTATTATATGAAACTTACAATATATCAAACTTACTTTGTTGGATGTTCAAGAAAGACTAAAGAACCTAATGATCATACAATTAAAAAAAATTTTTTTTTAATCTTAAACGAGTCAAGAATTGCTTCATTGAGTCATTCTTTTATATCTTTAATAATTTTATCTTATTGTATATTATTGTGTCATATTATATTTTATCTTATTATTATAGTTATTATATTATTGCAATAATTATTATATATATAAAAAAAGATATTTTAAAACAAAATAAATTTAATTATATTATATATGTTTTTAAACACTTGCTATTAACTGACACATGAAGTCTTTACTCTCTTAATTAATGTTAATCGTGATTTTCACAATCAATCATCTTTTAGCATCGCAAATAATTTTTTTACTTTATGAAACGAAGCGTGACTACTGTCAAAGACATATTTCACAATTAAAAGGACTAGAAAAAGGACCAAATTCGATCCGCTCGGGGCTGCTACAAGCGCGCGACGTGTTTGTTACATGTAGAAGCGCTGCACAATTTTACAGTTCCTACGCTCGTTTTGCGTTCCGCAAATTTTTCATTGGCTTCCGAATCCGATCGCGAAAAGTATCGAAACATAGGAGTCGAGGTGGTTTTTTTTATCTTCATGAGAGATAGGTTTGACAAAAAAAAAAGATACTATCACAAGCGAAAATGAATTAAATTACTCAATCCTCTTAGGTGTGATGCATTAGTTGAAACAGAGAATAATTCATACTATCAATCAAATTGAATTTATACTAAAATTTACTGTTAAAAATTGAATTTTAAGATATAATCCACTATTTTTAATTATACTGCGCAAAATATTATTTCGAAATATACATTTACGTTATTTCTAATACGATTGATCTTTAATAATCTCAATTCAGTATTTTATTCAAGAGATATCCTTATTGTTTACTGAAATCTTTTCCATTTATAAAGAATACTTTGTACATAAAAAATTATTCTATTCCATAATTATTTCAATACACGTCCTAATAATTGTTTTTACTTTTTGCGAGATAATTACGTCGTGTGAACGTGTATTTTAATAACTCTATTTACCTGTTGGTATTTCATTAATATTTCAATAATCGCTAGATAGTTTATAAAGTGAAAAAGTATAATAAATTTTGAAAGGGATTTTGCATATTTTATAACAAAATGTTTGTAGCGTTCTTAATTATTCAAATTGAATGAACGTGGCGTATAATATTCCGGCAAGCAAGTTTTTAATTTAATCGAAAAATAACATCTATCATTATTAATCATCTGTAAATTAATTAATGTATGCGCAATTTCATTCACAAAGACTGTTTTTCCCATAATTTCTCAAATTCCTTGACATTAATGCTTTTGCATTATCTTTTTTATGTATATATCTATATACATATATGTATTACATATTTTTATATCGGTCACATGTGAAGTATGTCACATTAATTTATAACTTTAAAACATGATATTGCATATTTCAGTAAAATTTTTATGATACGGTTGTTGTCAAATAAAGCGCTATAAAATATGAAATATTGCTGCAAAAGAATCGTTTCGCATTTTAGATCCACAAATATGTATATGTATATACAGGATGTCTCACAACTACTGCATTTCCTCTTAAGAACGTATTCTTGAGGTAATTTTGAGACGAAAATTCTAATACAAAAATGTCGAGGCTACAATAGTTTTCGAATTATAATTGGTTAAAAATAGTGTGTATTTCGAAAACTATTATAGCCTCAATATTTTCATATTAGAATTTTCGTCTTAAAATGTTCAAAAGTTTCCAGAAATAATAATAGAGGCTATAAAAGTAAAATAGTTTTTGACTTATAAGCATTTAAAGTTAGCTTATAATTAAAAAAATTATTGTAGTCTCGACATTTTCGTATTAGGATTTTCGTCTCAAAATTATGTCCTTAAAAGAAAACGTGGTAGTTGTGAGACATCCCGTATATGTATAGAAAAATGTAATAGAAAAGTATTTATATAATGATTGTCTATTTTTATGTCCACAACCATAATTTCGGAGAGACGAATTAAAGATTTCTCTTTGCTCTTAAAACGGTCTCTATTAGATTTTCCCGAGACGACTTCGTTTTTATACTCGTTCCGATTCTTGTGCAATGCGTTATCACGACGATGCTCCGCTCCGTAGCCGCGCAAAATTACAGGAAAAAGAGATACGGAGCGAAACGCTCATTTCGTTAAAAGGCTGCGTCCGCATCTTGAGCTCTTCTTGTTCTTAATGGGTCACTCGATCCGCCTAGTAGAACGGAGCTCGGGGATAAGAACCCCTCGCTTCGCAAACCGGCTTGTAACAAAGTGCTGCTCTCGTCCGGATCGCGGCATGCATCCCGATTTCGTGTCATCCGCGATGCATCTCCGAGCTTTCCGCACCTCGGTCGACCTCGTATCGTGCTTAACACGTATCTGCAACGAGTGCTTCCCACGAAAGCTATTATGCACAAAGACCATACTCGTGTCGGGACAATTAAGGTTATTCAAACTGTGATACACAATGCATGTTACGTAATTACTTAAGGAGCAATATGTTAATCTTTTGAGTTTATACAAATTCTTTGTACACTGAAAAAAATATTAAATTTAAAAAATATTTTGAATAATTCTAAGTAAATATTTATTAAATATATAAACATATATTTATTTGATACAAGAATCATTAATTTGATTTAATCATTGTTTCATCATTTTTTTTCCAGTAGATATTTATTTATTGGAAGTAAATAACGTTTAGTTAGTACTATTCAAAGAAATATTAAATAAATATTAGAAATTTTTTTTTCAGCGTTCTAGTTGTATACTTCTTTCTTTGATCGATTATTTTTTTTGCCACTGACGTATAAATGAAGTGGTAGTACAAAACTTTTCCCAGCACGTTAAGATCTCCAAACGTAGAATACAAAGCCCGTATTCGCGCAAGTAATTAAAAAACTTGCCGCGCGTCGAAACAAGAGAAAGTTTGGACAGCCGAATCACCTAAATCATCAACGTTCCATGAAGGCGAACGTGAAGAATAAACCTTCCAGAAAGGCGGCATTATCTTTTATTTCAGCGGTATCCTGTATCCAGTCCTTAACCATTTTTTGCTGGTATCTTTCGCTATCTTTTTCACGGCGCATAAAAAACGACCTGAAAGTCTTGACGAATCGCATAGAGATGAATGGGTTAAGCCATCTTTCGAAGGGTAACTTCGGAACTTTCGTTCAATAAAGATTACTAAAGTTTTATTATTAACATCGTGCAATTCGGGTATCACAAAGGCGCCGTTTTACGGCCGTTGCACCGTTACGCGCATCTTTGAGGGAACAAAGGATGTTTTTCGCGCACTCATTACGAAGTTGGAGATGACTTCCCAGATTTATGAACCCGCTGCCGCTGTTATTATATGGCTCGCACATCAGCATATTCTTCGTGAATTCATTCGAATTTTTTTGTCTGCTGCTCATATTCTTAAGCGTACAAATTGCCTCGCAACTACATTACTCAACTTCCATTTAACAAATTAGTATCAATCTTCCTTCGATTTCGAGTAAGAAAAATAATAGATTTCCTTAAGACATGTTAACTTGCAAAAATCCAGCATTTAAATTTGTAATGTGACAAATAACATTTTTATAGTGTGTACGAGAATTTTGGGTGTGTCTCTAACCGGGAAAGACGTGAAGGATTACGATGAATAAAATCAAGCTAAGTGCTCCGATTACAAAGTCGATTTCTAGAGGGCTTTTCTCAAACTTGGGCAGCGAAGCGGTTAAGCTAGAAGAGGAAGATTCAAGTCGCAGGATTGGCAGATCGATGGCGAGTCTTACGAACACTGTGTTTGCTTTTCGCTCTACTCTCTCTCTACTAACCTCACGATTTGAACAGGAGAATTTTCCTTCTCTTGTGTACGAAACGAGCAGCGTGCTTTCTTCAAAAGGTGTCGTAGCTCGGCATCCGGAGATGAATCGTCTCGCGAATAACTTTCGAGATTTTCCGAAGCGGTCAGGTGACAAGTACCGCGTATGGGTATCCGATTAATCCTACCGATATATCCGCAGGCGCGTTTTCTCCCCGGACGCGTTCGTTCGACCGATGACGCGGACAAAGCTCGGCGACTCGCCGAGGTGCCGGCCCCGCGATTTGTCAGATCCGGATCGTTTCGCTCTCCCGGCGAGACGAGGGAAAGAAACGACGTACGACGGGGCTTGCGATGTCGTCCGTAACGGTGGACGTCGTTTCGGGTTCCGCTTCGGGTTTCCCCAGGAGAAGGATCGTAGAAAGAAACGAGCTCGCTTTGTTACGAACAACGTAACATTTCGCAGATTTTCGTCATCGTGCCCTATATGTGCTTCCGAGACTTGTAGACAGTCATGTTTATTATAGTCCCAACACACAGTGAATTGTTATTGGAACTTTCACAGAATCTTTGCAATTAAGTATATAATGTATATACATATATCTACAATACATATTATGAATTGATTATTTACGAGGATCGTTTGAAAAGTTTTGAGCCTAACAGAAACAAGTATTTTTCGGTCAAATTCAGTTTTATTTTTCAACATAGTCTCCTTAAATCGATATACTTTTCCCAGCGATGCTCCCATCCCTTTAACCCATTCAAATAATAGTTGGCGTCTTGCTCTGCAAAATAGGCTTCTACGGATGTAATCCACTGTTCCTTCATCTCAGGAGTGAAGTAGTGGATCCAAGTTTCATCAACAGTTATTAATCAATGTAAAAAATCCAACTCGTTTCGCTTAAACTGCTCCAACAGAGCCTTGGAAATGTATATTCAATTTTTTCCATTTTTACAAAATCACTGACATCGACTGGTACAAATAACTGTCAAATAACAATTGAGCGTCCACAATGGCTACAACTTTTAATAGGTATCTTTCAAAGCGTGTACGATTGTAGTACCAGAATGGTTTTGATGAGTAATGCCATCTGTTGAGGCTCAAAACTCTTCAAACGATCCTCGTATTAAAAAAGTATCATGCAAAGTCTTGTATTTTAAATTAATATAGAATTTAATTTAAGTATGATTAAATAGAAGTAATTTAAAAGGAATAAAGGTCAAACACGAATTAAACAATAAGATGATAAATCTTTATTAAAACATTAATCTCCAAAAAGTGTAGTTTGAAAAGAAGTAATTTAGCTGGTAGAAATGACAAAATTTCAGCAGCTTGGAATTCAAATATCTATAAAAGAATAAAATAAAAAAAGCAAAAACGAAGAAAAGAGGATACATGTTCAAAATATTAATTTTGTTCTGTGATTACAGTCATAATATTTTTGACTATGAGGAAAATATGACCGTAATACCGCGATCCGGAAGTCATGCTGTATCAAACATATAGTTTCCCATAATATAGCACGGTGATGATTTATCTGCCTGCACGGACGGATTTCCTCGGTTTTTCGCCGCGTGTACTAAAGCGCCCAAAATTAATTTGGTACGCGGCTATAGCGCTTTTCCTCGCCATCGTTGTTACACCGGGGAGCAGTTTGTAGTACCGGACAAAAAGGGTCGGTTGGTTAGCCAGCGAGATTACCGGTAATCTTTATTTATAGGCAGCGTATTAGAGAGTCGCGGTCACGCTAATTTCTTTAATTACGACGAGTGTAGGTTGGACGAGTCGAACGCGTAGATAATCCGGCGTTGCATCCAAAATTGCATCAATTACTCAACGATTATTAATAATTCCAGGGATTTGAATCTCGCTGTACTAAATGAAAAATATGAAATATTTGCAAATTCGTTATCTGCATAATGAGAAATTCTATACGATTACATGATAATTTTCAATATACATATAGTACATGCATTTGGATCGATCAAATGAACGTCGACAGTATTATCGCTTCGTAAGATGAGTAAGTCGTCATATGATTTTTATTGTTAATAAAGTTTTCTATTATTAGTCTCAAGCGAACATTATAGAAAATCGATGCGCAATACGTCCCGGACGCATCCGAACCCATTTATTGGGAACAGACAACGACGTGTTCACACGTGTTAACATCAAATCACCGGCCTCATTCCCAGAGGTTCTATTTCCTGCTCGGAAACAATCACGTCGCGCCGTCGTCATCGTTACCCCTTTCCTCCAATTCCCAACCATGTGTATCGATACCGGCGGTTCCCTTTTCCGTTTTCCATCGCGTAATAGGGGAGAACCACGTGTCACCGGTTCTTACACACGCTCCATCTGTGCGCAGCTTCCGAGCCCGCACCCGGAACGGTTCACGTCAAAACCAGGGACTTATCCGCGTACATATTCCATTATACAATGGAAAAACAAGCAACGGGCTTCTGCACGTGACATGGGAAAATAGGATTTATTAACTTCCGCGTAATCTTCTTCTCTGAAAGCGTATATCAATATGCATGAAGGCTAGCCAGCCGGTTAAACAACCAAGGAACACTTAAATCGCGACAAAATATTTGTGTATCGTAGGAACGTTCAGATATTATCGAGAGTGTTAATTTATCGAGCTTGAGAAATGTTTCAGGCAGCATATTAATTTATAATATGCAATATTGATGGGGAAAAAATACTGATATCTTGTTGTGAAATTAAAGATTTTGAATCAGTAGCGCTGCATGGAAAAATAAATATTGATATATCTGAATGCTTATGCGACGTTTCTCCAGTGGCAAAGTTATTGATAGTTTTAAAATATTAAAACTTCATTGATACACATGTTATGCGACTTTACCTAACAGATGCGAATTCGCACTGCGTAACTTTGGCGGTTCATAACTCCGTTCATAACAAAGATAATTTGATTTTTTTCTATTTGAACGGAAAAAGGCAGGGAATAATTTTATCTAACTTTAGAATTATGTGTATCCAACCAATACAGAAACTTATTTTATTGCGTTTAATTTTCTAAATTTTGTAAACATTGAAGATGACCTGACAAAAGGTCGAAACGTCTGTTTAATATTTAAATATATCATTAATTGGCTCGTAGTCCTTATTAATAATTTATGTTTAATTTTATCTTATTTAAATAAATATTGAAAACTTTATACCAGTAAAAAATCTATTAAACTGAAAAATCATCTCAAAAGTTACATTTTTTAAACAGTTGCCATTTTTTGGCATAATTATCTGAATTTAAAAATTCAAAATACACATTTTGAAGGGGAAAGATAGTACTTCAAGATGTATGTATTTGTTTTTCAAATCTCGACGACCTATTTTTTATTCGGTGCTAACAATGGGTAATTTTGAGTTATTTTATGGCCTGCTCGAAGAATCGAAGGATATTAAAGACTTTTATGCATGGGAAGTACAATGATGATCCTTAACTTTTTTTACGGACAGTACTATAGAATTCGTTTTAGTTCTACAGCTGTAAAAAAGTGTGACTTCCCACCTGAGTGCAAACGAAGTATTAAAAAAGATATTATGTAGTAATCTTTCGGTACTTCATTAATATTGTAATATAAGTAATTGGCTCTTATATATGAAAATGCTTTTTGTCTTTAAATGCTTCATTTAATTTTGATGGACAAATTTTTTTTGCCTAGTTGGATTTATCGGGAAAATAATTCGTCGAGATTATATCCCACCATTATCATTCATCATTTCTGACAGCTTTCTGGTCTGACTTTATTTCGCTGTTCCAATACGACATTTCGATTCCGCATGAGCACGATGAATACTTCGATACATATAGCTTTTTCCCAACTACATTAAAAAAAATTCTATCTGTGTGCTAAAATTGCGACCAAAGTGAGCACATGAATTAATTATGCATTGGTCGATAGCAGGACCGTTGTTCCATAAATGAAACGCAACGAAGACCAAATTTAATGAAATTATGCTGTATGGCTCAATCGATTGTTTCAATATCGATTATATCCCTTTGTTCTAGAATGCTTACATTGAACTTCGTATCCCCTAATTTTGGATTTCGCTCACGGAAGATTTTAATGAATATCCTTCACCGCAATGTTATTTTTAATTTTCAACTATAAATATTTTAGTAGCTAAGTTCAAAATTAAATTCGTATAACAAAATCTAATTGAGATTAACCGAATATAATAATAAATCTTGTGTAATGTATTTCCCTTTTGCTTTCTTCCAATGTTAAAAGATAAGATCAGAAAAATTTACTGTAAAATTGTAATAAATAAACTAGAATAAAAAACAGCTTTTTTTACGTCGTCAAAATCATAAACATATAATGTTATAATCGTAATATAATCATAAAAATTAAAATCAATAATTTTTACTGTAAATTAACAATTACAGTGGTATCAGTCAGCATGATAGCGAATTGATGATAGCATTAGTTTGCGTGAAGGAAACCAGTGTAGAACGTGGGAGAAGCCGCGTGTTCGCATGATCATCCCAACCAAACGAACGGTCGAGCTAATCGCGCGCTGCAAATGAGCTGTTTAGTTTTCCGGCCCGATTACGTGTCAGTCCTGGCGGTGATAACGTTTGTATAGATCCCCTCCCCCTTCGTACGTTTCTCCATACTGCATCGTGAATGCGCGGAATGGTGTGGATTCCGGGGATTTCCTGCGCGTGTCGTCGCTAAATTCAGCCGTGAAATTGCAGCGCAACCTTTAGTCTCGTTACCGAGCTGTCAGAGACAAATCTTGTAATTTAGGTCAACGTGGTTAAAATCGGGCCGCCCTTCCATTTAAAGCCGATCTCATCATGTCGTAGCCGTTATTTTATGCTAATAATTTTTGCAATGTTTCGCGATCGTGAAATCTTCGAATTCCTTCGAAATGCCATTTCGTCGACGCGGCGACACGTCTTGGTCTGGACACACTTCATCATATCAATTGTTTCATCCATATAGACGTAATATATAGATAGACTGCGCATTTCATGATCCGTTAGAAAGAATTGAACATATCAGGATCTCTCTTCAATTCTATCAGCATCTCTCTTCAATTTAATGCTTAAAAAAAGCGAAAGAGAGAACGTGATATACGCTTCAAATTACTTCACTCTTTTTAAACCGATATTGACAATTTCATAGAAATGCGCAGTTTATCCATTCATCCAATGGCATTACGGTCCAAGTGGGACGCGGACTTCCTCTAAATAAGGTTTCGAAAGAATGATTTTTCTGGAATTAGGTTATTAACCTAACATCCGACTTCCAATGTAGGAGAACGATACACATATCTATTGATATATGGGACCTATTCGGCGCTGGTGATCAAAGATAACTTATAAAGTCACCAAGTAGAGCCATTTTCGGCTCTTTAAACGCGAAAAATCGCGCACCTATGTGGGCGCAGGTGGGTTGAACCCGCATCTACAAATCGTGAGGAGTCAATCGCACCGAACAGCAAGCCTCTCGACACTTAAATATGCGCAGTCTATACTGAGAGAAAAATATTTGATATTTGTAACTGTAATTACATATTGCTGTAATTATGATTATAGTCATTTTAGGTTGCCAAAATCTAAATATCTAAAACCAACTTAAAAACCTTATATTTTCATGCAGACAATACGAGTTCTTTTAGATACTGACGAACGGATTGATTTAATGCAAAGTTTTATTGAGATCACGATCGATTTATATGGTTTTTGATACGATCTTGAGGATTGAACAGCCATTACAATAATCATATCTATGCATTGAAAAATTATTGAATTTTGTTTTCCTGTTATATTAAGTTGTATTCTATTGGTCTATCGACAGACGTAGTTAAGAGGATGTTAGGAAAAGCTCATTATGATTTAATTAATAAAGTAATTTATGATTAAAAATAATAGTGACATAAAATATATTGATATTAAATAATACAATAATATGTATGTAAGCAGTTTTACAATTATCCTTATTATCTAAAATTTGTTTATTGTATCGCTAGTTTTAAATTTCATAACACCTATGCTTTATTACTTGAAATTCGTTTCAAGTAATAAAGCATTACACTACAAAAATGAAGCCTGCATAATTCACATCTTTGTATTCCTATTGAAAGATTTTCCTATTCCAACCCAAAATGGCTTTAATTCTTCTTAAAAGAAATTATTATATCTCACAATTCATTCAAAGATATTTTTCCTTTCAATCAAAATAGTATTTATTTAATTCTTTTCCAAAATATTATTCGAAACATATTATCACAAAATTATGTTACCTTACTCAATTCAAATGTTACCACAAAAAATTAAAGAAGTAACAGTATTAAATAAAAAAAATTAATTTAAATAGAAAATTTTTTTATGTAAAAACACTTACAATTAGTGCTTTTGCATGTATCGCTGCACTTGTTTTAGCGTCGAGATACTGCCGTGTCTCTAGATAATTAATTATCATTGAGAAATTGTCTTTGAGAAGTCACAGAATTCATGTTTTTTTATTCGACATCTGAAAATGCAACCTTTTGAAAAAAATAATGTGTGTAAAAAATATAATAGTATTGAAAAATAGTATATAAAAATAATTTTTAAAAGAATCAAATATTGAAAATATTTGATACATTCGATTTGTTGCTCGAGTAGAGAATATCCAGAAAAATGTATAGAAAGAAAGTGCATGATAAAAGTATACGTGTACCAATACGAAGATACATACTATTTTTGTATCGATCACATTCGGAGTCGAGTCTGGTCTGATACACGTAACTGCACTTTCCGCACAAGACCTAGTTGCCATTTTGCCGAGTACTTCAATCAGATTTACAAATATCGACGTGACAACATCCCCCAAAGCTCTAATAAACACTTTCGTGTCTATGATATTGCCGATGAAAATCCCAACTTGATTTGTTCGCCTCTCTTTTCCCTCGTATGGGCCCGTTGACGATTCTCGAATTGCGCGTGGCGTAATGAAAATCCGATTAACTCTCGCACAATTATTCTTCTCGATCCAATTATAAGCGATTCTCATTTTCTATCTGCGATACAATGAGATATATTCTGTGAATCTGCGATATTTATATACTCATATACTTTAGATATTTCGCCGTATAATTTCGTATTATAATTACAATATGATTTTTTCACACAATGATGCATGCTAATGAAATAAATCACAGTTAATCGGTAATATCATATAACAGAAATACGCGTATAACAAAAACAGGTTAATTATTACATTGCCAAGATAAATTTAATCTGAAAAAAACAGAACTGTTGTGTACACACGTCATATGTAAGAAAAGAATAACATAACGGAATATGTACAGCATAAATATGAGCTTATATAACAGGAAAACAATTCGAAAGCAAATATTATTCGATACTGAGAGCTTTATTTAAAATCACGATGCAAAGAATCTCAGGAGATTAAAAAAGTTTGTAAATTTTTAAATTTTCTTCACAAAACCCACTGCACTTGTACGTTGAAATCGCTCTCAACTCCAGAGATTGAACTACGCTCGATCACCCGGAGAAATCCCTCGCAACCCTGTCCTAAAATCAGCGGAGCCTGATTTATGCGTCTTCCCACGTGTCTCACAAATTTCCCGGTAACCTTCGAATTTCCTGCTGCGGCTACGTAATCCAACGAAAACCAGGTTGGCCTCGTCCACGCCCGAACATACGTCGGCGGATCGTTTCGGCCAACGTCATCGCGGTTAAGATCGAATTGGCAGTTTCGAACTCACCAATGCTTTACGAACGGAAGTAGCCGATTTCAAATGTGCCCTGAAAATTTATGATTTCAACGAAAATACATTCTGCCGACATTTTCTGAGCCGGGTCAGTTCCGGATTAAAACTTTCCTGTGACCATACGAAGCGCCGAGCGTTAATTCAGATTGAAACTAATTGTAGAATTAAAAGGAAGTTTCTGAAAGTTGATCCTACAGTTATATAACTAGGGTCGATTATGCAAAGTGTTCCAGGTTAAAGAGAATAATCAGTATTCTTTTGCGAGATGAACGAATTTCTTAAATCTTGTATAACGTTCCTTATTTCCAAGTCACAAACATTGGATGTTCATCTTTTAGGATCATAATAATCTTTAAAAAATTTATGTAGTCGATTTGCTTGTTATTATAATTTAACGGAACATTTTTAGTTACGACAAATTTTTAAGTTTTGATACTTAATCCTCCGATAACTCTAGTTTACAGCAAAAAATTACTTTGGACCGGACTACGTGTCTCTTATAGATTTTTGGATGCTGAAAACGGTGTCGCAAACGAAGAAATTCTAGCACGTCAGATTTCCAAGATAATTGAAGTTTAATATGTAAAAAATGATTTGTATAATTATATGTTAAATTAAATTTATTGTACTAAAATGTATATAAACTGTCTTTGTTCAATGAGATATATGAATACATATAAAAGATTTAAACATATTATATAATTATTTCTATAAAAGAGAAGAGCTGAAGATTGAAAAATAATCAAATAAAATTAACGTACAGATATTATAATTAGCATTATTTTCTATAGGTAAATCCCGTTATCATGAAAGAAAATCTTGGTAATAAATATGTCTAACTGCGATGTTGTAGCAACATAATTACGCAAATTAAATTATAGCAATTGACAGACAAAATACCTGAACGTTTGCGATCGCGCATCCATCAAATCATCGATTTGCCGAGATTTCAGCAAGCCGTTGCTGGTAACTGTAGCCGCGATCCTTTCAACCTGCCATATGTCACGTACATCGACGAACGCCTCGCTTCGGCGCTTTCGAAGCGTAATCCCCGGAGTATATAGCTCGTCCGAACGAGTCAATTTTTGCGACAAAAGTCCGGTCGAACAACACATAGCCTCACCCAGCGGAATGTAACCCTTACAGTGGCCTAAATTACTCTTTTCGAAAACAAAAACCGCATATTTTTGCTATTCATAGCACATTGCATTCGACCTAGTTAAAAAAAAATCTAGATATTGTTGACCAAACTCGGTAGACTTGATTGTACTTTTGGATATTGTTTATTATATGTTACAGTACATAATAATATCACGTAATTAATATCTCTACATTCAAAAAAGTGATCTTGCAGTTATAGCGAAAATTATCTAAGTACGAAAAATAGCTAAAATAGATAAATTTCTAGCAAGTACTACGATATTGGTTATGTATTGCATCTAATCATATAGGTGACAGAGATTGAATTTAGATTTGTGCCATAAATTCTATGCGTATGATACATAATTTTCTATCAGATACAAAAAACTATAATTCTAGCTGGAGCAGCAAAATAATTTTTTGCGTGTAATATGTTAAAACAGTTTATTATTACAGCCAATATTGCACTCTCTATATTAGTAATACAGGTGTAAATTACTCTTCCATTAAATCTAAATTATATATGCCAATAATACTTCACTAGTTATTATTAATATTACATTTAGAGCTTTATGACTAAACTTTATATCTATATGTGCATAAAGTATTATCTGGCTGACTGATATACTTTCATTAACAATTAATGATTTTATTTATTTACGTACTCTCTAAATTTCTTGAAGCGAAATCTCACTTCGAAAAAGTTAAAATACTGCCACTATTGAAATAGGGTAAAAAAGTTGTATTCTTGAGTAAGAGTGGCAGATTTTCTCTCTTTTTTAAAGTAATATTCATTCCAAAAAAGGAATGAGATTTCTTTCCTTTGGAATAAATTTCATTCCAAAAAAAGTGAAAATCTGCCACTCTTACTCAAGAGTGCAAATTTTGCAGTCTTTTTCAATAGTGGCAGTATTTTAACTCTTTCGGAGTGAAATTTTACTCCAAGAAATTTAAAAAGTATAAAACATGATGTTAAAGTTACGAGATTAAATAAAGAAAAAATTACACAAAAAGATTAGGATAATATTGAATGATTTTTAGTTATTTTTATGAATCACTTTACATATTATATATCGCCATTTACTGCTCTGATGGCAGCTGCTACAGATCGTCACGTCGAGCAGAATCGCTATACGTGCGCCAGCTTCTTCATCTAATCCTCTTTGAATGGCACTATACGAAACGAGACAAAACCTCTCGCTTCTTTGTTCCGGCACGTTGTTCTCGCACAACGAGCGGGAGTTACAACGTTGTAACCGCAGGACACGCCAGGTGCACCTACACGTGCGCAGCAGTACGGTGCATCCGCTTCACGGGTCGTAGGTCATAACTTTGCAAGCGAGGCATCGCGAACTACACGTCGCAGTGCCCATATCCGTGTGCGCGGCGATTTTTGGTCCCGATGTTTTATCGACAACCCTGTCCGTTATTTATTATTCCCCCGTTATTGATCAACGCGAATCACCGTGGCACCCTTGTAAAACTCGGTCGCGGAATATGGAAACGCTCGTCGCGACGATGACAAATTATTTTGGTACAAAACGGTTGCGCTTTACTGTAAACTGCATCAGGTTAATCAAGATATACAACGAGTGACACAATTGCAGAATTTATACAAAAAAAATTCTATAATATTAACTGACAACGACAATCTCACGCGGAGAAAATGGTTTTACTGAAGTGTCTAAAAATTTAGCCATAGATACAGATTTGAAAATAATTTTGTTGCACCATCAAAATAATTATGTAAAAATTTCAAACATGATGTTGAGGAATGTAAAAAATTTTGATATTCTAGCAACCTGTTTGAGCATTCTATATAATTATTTTAAAGGCCCAACAAAATTATTTTCAGATTTATATCTGCTAAATTTTTAGATCCTTCAGCAAAGTCATTCTTTTCGTACAGAAATATATTTAGTAGTAGTTCAAACAAAACGAGAAAAGTTTAAAGTTCATGATATGGTGCATTTAGTCGATAATTGTGAAGATCGATTTTGTGAACCGATAACGTGGTACTGATATTTTGAATATTGACCATTATCGGAACGCATTTCATTATTTGACATCTTGGATAATATCACTGTCTCTTTCTCTCTCTTTCTTTCTCTCTCTCAATAGCGCGAACAATACCATTTGATTTCCAATAATAATCTTGCGACGCTTGCAAATGGAATAGGGAATGAGAATTTTTCCAGTTATGAAAAATTCTCATTTCCCGTCGGTCTATTTCCAGAACTGTTTCCTGATCGTGACCTTTTATATTCGATTACGATTGAATTAGTACACGCGCGTGTCAATGTTTCATTCACGAACTGTTCCGATACGCGGGTCGCAAAGTATGATGCTTTTGTCATCGCGTTGCGAAAGCGCAAACGACAGTTAATCGGTTTTCGATGAAATACAATTCGTTAACTTGATACGAATTACGCTGGCACACCTGAAGAGAAATCACGCTGACGCTTGCATGCGCATCTTCACGAGCGTTGGACCATTACTCGTATCGATTGCACACGCCTATCTGTTATTAAATGGATCGGGATGGTACGTCGAAACAAATTGATTTGTCGTTAATAACCCAACAGAAAAGGAAAAAAATAATATGTCACAACTGATATCGACGTTTAAAATTTTTTTTTCTATGAAATATAAATGTATAATATATATGGAAATATATTACCTAAATTTAAATTATATTTATGACTGAACAGTGAATATTAAAAATTAATTAAACCTTATTATTATATATCTCAAATAAATGATTTAAGAAGCGTTTTATATTAATACAGATTCATTATTATTTAAAATTTAGAAAATTTTGTGTAAATTGTAAAAATAAAAAATATCACATTTTCTTCTTCTTTATCATGAATTCGTGCAGTATAAAAATTATTCACTTTTCTTCTTACGTCATCTTCAGATAATACACTGAAAATATATTTCCGAATACCAAAGAGAGGATATTTAATACGAATAACTATGAATGTAATTAATCATCTGTGGAATCTAACAATAAAGTCGAATATAATTAATCATCTGTGGAATCTAACATAAAAGCCAAAAGCCTCTTTTAGACCATTGTAATTGTTTAACTGAGAAGCACGTACCTTTTTAGCTGCCACATACGAGTGCTTGGAATACAAATGTTGCCTGGAACCACTTATAAAGAGTACTAATATCCAACGAGGTCAAAAGCCTCAGCATTCATATCCCGGATTAGGTAGTTACTCCTTCATAAATAAACTACAGTTACTACATAACGCGAATGCAGCTTGCAAATACATATAGTATAACGTAATGGAATTCTTTATCTTTCTTTCTTTACATAAATCCTTGTAATACGTGTTTCTCTCTCTCTCTCTCTCTCTCTCTCTCTCTCTCTCGTACGCTTTTGATATTATAATCTTCTTTGAGAATACCTGTATTTTTCAATTGTTAATATTGTTAATATAAAAACGTTTAAATTTTAATGTCAAGAAATAGAACACGTAACAAACAAATAATAAACTGCTTTCTTATTTATAAAATGAGAGATTGGTTTATATAATGTTTATAAAATAAAAAACGAATTTATATGGTTTTTCTATTATAATTATAATTGTGTGTGTGTGTGTGTGAGTGTTTTTGTAATTCTCTCCTCTAGTATATTACAATGCTTTAATTTATATAATTTTACTTTAAGCACTACTAAAAATAGAATTTTCCAAGGAATAATATAAAAATTCAGAAAGATTCAGTAGAGAAATCGACTCGTTTCAACGACGAACTTTACGCACAAAATTCAAACCTTATTCAAATGTGTTCAG
The DNA here is from genome assembly GCF_001594055.1 of Mycetomoellerius zeteki. NCBI lineage: Eukaryota > Metazoa > Arthropoda > Insecta > Hymenoptera > Formicidae > Mycetomoellerius > Mycetomoellerius zeteki. The sequence continues at coordinate 383,020 of NW_017257496.1, forward strand.
CTCTCATGCATGGGTTAACTGCTGAAGTTCACATAGTTCCGCAAAAAGAAATGAAATATAATATTATACAATTTCTGAATATATTTTTTGAGTTCTATGCGTAACTATGCCAATTTATGCAACTCAAAGTACATAAAAAGTATAAAATAACTTTTAATATTCCTAGAGATACTTTGAACTTTAGGACCCCCCCCCTTCGTATTTTTATTATATTATATTTGTGTTGATATAGCGGATGCGGTAGCATTGCTCTGCAGCTGAATTTTTTATTAAATATTTCATCTAAATTTTATTAAATTTTTCATCTAAAACAAGTTTTTTCTAAAGACAAATAGAAGTGGATTACCAGTTAAAAAACGTATGTGTTTACTCTATGTCATATTCTATGTGGGTATGTATATATACATGTATATAAATTACAATAAAAATTTAAAAATTTATTACAATATGCAAAAAGTTCTCTAAATTCAAACAAAATTTCATTTCCACAAAATTCAATAAAAAATATTAATATAATATTGAAGCACTATTTTATTCTACAATTAGGGAACGTATATGAGTATTATAAAAACAACACTAAAGATATTATAATATTTTAATAAACGGATACCTTCGTGGAATTCCCGACATGGTCATTATATGGCTACTATGAATATCGACAGTAATTAGCGACCAATCTAACGCTAATATCGGCGAAATGACCGTCGTTGGTGTGCGCAAACACACCGTAACATTTCATTCGCAAAACATACTCTGCCGGAACTGATCCTTGTGCAAAACAACCTGGATAAAGGACCAGATCATACAAGCTCGCCTATTCCAATCCTCCGCATACTACAAATTAATCTGTGATCTGTGTCTTAGCTGCAGATCAAATACAAACTCGCAAGCTTATCTAGTTCCGTGACTAACAATCGATAACTAAGTAGACGCTCGCGGCATCCGTCGAAATCTACCATTTGCCTCGATAACGTCAACACTGACGTTCGATATAATGAATATCCGACGCATTGTCTGATATGCATCTCGCGATTCTAACAATAAGATAAACTCGTCAAATCGTTTCAATAATAACAAAAACGAGTCACGGAATACAAGATTATGAGAACATTTAAAGATCTTATATAAAAAAATTTTGGCATTTTAGTGATGTTTATATTTGTTTATATATATATTATATATATAAACAATATATATAAATACCAATATAAATTTATTAATATATTGATATATGTTCTTAAAAATATACAGGGTATATCTGAAATAATGCCCACTAATCATATAAAGCTATTCCTAATAAAAGACTGAGTCGAAAAGTCCTCTACCATTTTGCCTCTTACATTTTACTCAATAACATAAGATGTATTGTGAAAGGAGTGTATTATTTTTGCAGAATACGATAAGTAATTTAGTAATTTCAATTTAGTAATTTCGTAAATTCGTAAATTTAGTAATTTTAATTTAAACTTGTAAAAGAATAATATAATTCATATTTGGTTAAATACGTATACTGTCGATCGTGAAATTTATAAGTTTATCTTATATGTATATTGTAACATAAAAAAGCCTCAAACAATATGGTTATAGTCTCAAATAATTAAGGTGTGTGTGTATATATATATATATAGTTAAAAACTACAACCATACTGCTATAGTTTACAGAAATAAAACATTATGTATATTCCACGTAAGTGCAAGTTAAATGGAGCAACCACATTTATCGTTAAGTTGTGTAAGAAGAATATATTTCTTTAATTTTATAAATTGACTCACGAAATTGCATTCTCCTCTTGTTGCAAATAGTTTCCGACCTAAAAACAGAAATAATCCTTATTAATTCTTATTCCTTCAAAGGTCTGACTGACTCAAAATCTTAGAAATATAATATTAATATATACGAAAACGAGAAAAGACAAGTTACTCAATTATTTTCGTTTAATCGCAATTCCAAGCCAGTAAAATGTTTTAAGCTTTATTCAGCTTAAAACCGCTTAACGACTTTTACGATTCATTTGTGGACATGCTAATTTCTAACGCCGACATTTATGTTATATGTCACGCAGGTACGTTCACTCGCGATCAGAGAGTTTTGAGCGGTAGTCCTGTTCAGGGGAGTCGCAACGTCAGCGGCGTGCCGGCTTTCGAAACAAATGTGCCACGGAATGTCACTACCGCAGTCAGTCAGACCGCCTTTCTTCACTGCAGAGTTCATCAGCTGGGCGACAAGGAGGTGAGTGACAACAGTAATTTCAGTATTTTACGACCCTCTTCTTCTTGAAACTAACTCACTAATTACGTTAACAAATCCGCGTCCAACAGCATTATGAAAAAGATTTGCTCGTGCACACATTGTCTTCATCTTATAATTCAAATAGGATATAAACGAAAATTTAAATGCGCGTTCACCATAATATCAAATCTGCTTGCTAAACTTTGCTTACAATATTTGAGGTAGATAAATATATAATTAACATTTAATTTTAAAATTACTCTTGTAACTCGATGATTTGTGGTGAATGTACAAATTGCTACAAATAAATTGCTGTGACGTGAAAGGAACCAAGCAACATTATTAATTATTCAGTGTCAGAGCAGTAGACGTCAAACCCAGTATTATTTCATCGAATAAATTAAGATTTCATTAATTTTCATATGAAAAAAGATATTATCTTATTATTTTGAGCGTTAAACTGATATATTTATTGAGCTCATTAGCGGTACATTATACGTTTACCGAGACACAAAATTAAAAAGCTTATTTGATCTCGAGGGTTCATAAATTTTCTTGTTGCGATTTTCAAATAGAGCTAGATATTAGGGAGAAAAAAGAATTTTTCAATATTCTCGTCGTGTCAAAGGTAGAACGGAGGCCGCTGTTGCGGTTACGGTTGCTTCATCGTTTTTCAAAATCCTCAATCCCGGGCATACCTCCATGTCAAGGCTATATAGATCCTAGTAGAGCTGCTGGGTTAACATTACCGCAAGGCTGGCCTGCGGTTTCTGGTTAGGTCGTTGATAGAATATGCATGACGCCTGTTTGAAGAGTTAAACCTGCTCAAAGGTGGGTGGAGGGCTGCTATTATCTTTTCGGATTTTTGACTGAGACTGCGGATTTGACTGACACTTAATTAAAATTGAAAAATTTGTCGTGCTTTATCGTGCATTATCTTTGTGCCCGTGCTTGTGGTCTATTATCTGAGCATTACGTTCAATTACTCGCGCGCATACAACAACTGTTAAACAACTTACAAACTTTTAATAAAAGAAGTACGTGGTTTGTTCAAAAATAGCAAACTAATAGAATACATTATGCAACGTATATCATACAAATTTTAACATAATTCTCCTGTGTACCTTATTAAGGCTTAATATTTAATCAAGACGTTCAATCTTCTAGTTACCTGGAGCAGGAGTTTCCGCAGCATGTAAAGATTTGATATTTCGTGAAGTTTCCGCCAATGCCTGGTTCACTAAGTATATATATGTACTTCCGGGAATATATCGACATTATCTGCATAACAAGAGTCAATATTGCGTAATTCAATAAATACCAATGGTGGCTGTGCGCGCCAAGGTATTTCTCCAAGTTTCGGATAATATTATTCAGATAATTTTATTGCGTTAACTACTACGACCTTAAAATATTCAAACACAGAAACACTGATCAGTTGATCATAATAATTCATTACAATAATGGCAATTAATCGTATAATTATTGTATCTTTCCATAAAACTTTGCTTTGATTCGAGGATACTTTTTTTTCTTGTATAGCTGAACTGTTGCGAAACGTACTTACTTAATTGTGGGAACGAACAACTGGTTTGATCGTTAACGATGCAATTATTTACCGCCATTTACTCAATAACGTGAATTCCAGTTATTTCCGGAAGAAGGGGAGGAGACGAGGGATATTCGATCACGCATCACCGATAACTTGCAAACGCCATGACCGTGTTTTCATTCCGATAATTACTAACTAACTACGACGGAGCAATGATGAGCTTTGCACAAGTTATGCACGAAGTTGTTAAAATGTAATATAATTTTCCATTTAGGTCGCTGTCCAACATAAGTCGTTGCGAAAGTATATTAATTAAGGATTCCTTTTGAACTAATGATGCTTGAGTCGAAGAAGTATTCTTTTCTAAACAAAAGCACTATGAACACTATGAGAGATAAGGAAATGACATTATATTACATTTCACTGTACTGGTGCACTGAGAAGTATTATGCATCGGAATGGTAGCTGCTGCTTTTTCAAGAGAGAAACTGTTACTCTACGAGCACAAAGCATCAGACAACTAACTTGCTGCTCGCGCGAGCTTTTCGTTTTATGACCAGATACACAGCGTTCTTATTAGAGAGGAGCAATTGCATACGGATTACGTATCTAACGAAGACCAACTACGAAAATTCACGCAAATTCCTCGACGGTGTGTTGATTCAAGTTGATTTTAAAGGAAAGACGAAAAGGAGTTTGTTATTGCATAATGCAGAAAAACATTCAAATATTTCCATAATGCTACTAATTGGATTGTAGTAAATACTATATGCAAAAATTGCAGTTTACTTCTTTTGCGACTAGATCTTTTATCACGTCATCTTGATACATACGAACACATTTCCGAGTAATTAACTTAATGCTGTAATTAACTGTAAACTACCAGATTTACAATAACCATGTTTTTATGATATAATAAAAAAAATTGACGATTGAAAATAAAATAAAAAATAAAGATTAATTTTTCATCTCATAATATAATTAATAAAAGAAGAACATTTTTTTCGAAGAAGAACATTATATTTAAAGCTAAATATATAATACTGTAACTCTCTCATAAAAATAATGCAAAACTGCAATTTTATTATTCATTTTCCTAAATAGATTTCTGTTTCCCAAATTGATTTTATAAATATATGACATCACGAAACTTCTGTGGAGAAAGCTGAGCAACAAAATGTAAAGGCACAGCGTCGCAATTCATTGAGAAAGTCAGCGGTTTGACTTGCAGAAAGTAGACAGCGTGTATAGAGTTATCGCAAGACAAATGTTTGGACAAAGCTAACTGACGTGAGACATTTACGTCGGTCTTTTTGCCGACCTAGCAAAACTGTTTACAACATATCCAAGGCTGGAAACTCGCGTAGATTCCCTTTCTCAACATTAATGTGTTGTTTATATAATGTACATTTAAAATGCGAATATTTATTAAACGTGCTGTCGGATATCTTGCGAACAGGCCGATTATTTATTTGAAAATTCACATATTATAATAATGTTATTTAAACCCAAATATACAATCTCAAGATTAAATATGTGTGTGTGTTTAAGAATCTCTTTCATTACATTACGTCTTACGATATCAAAATTAAATATTTAAGGAAAATTTTGAAGAAAGAATTTTAAGAAACTAAAGCTTAGTTAAACAAGTTATGTTACCCGAAATCCATTGGTGACGTCAATGGAATCAGATGAGATCGATTTCGATCAACACCGGAAACATTGTGGTGCTTTTCCCTTCCTGTATTATTTCATTATAAATACAACTAAATTAGAATTATATTTGTTACGGAAGGTTAAAACGTAAACATTTGTAACATGCAGAAATTATTTTATAACTAACAATTTTATAATTCTTAAATCTTTTTATGTTTATAAATTTTATTCATTTTTCGTAACTATAACAAATATAATTCTAATTTAGTTGTATCTATAGTGAGATAATACAGGAAGGGAAGAGCACTACAATGTTTCCGGTGTTGATCGAAATCGATCTCATTTGATTCTATCGACGTCACCAATGCATTTCGAAAGCTTGCAAGTGGTATTTACGTTAATACATTGCGTTTCAGTGTTTCAATAACAACTCGAAATCGGGATATTAATTATATTTGCATACGCACCAAAAGCAACTTGATACCACCATATGCGGATTATACAGGGTGTCCATTCGTAAAATGAAAACGCAACATTTGCATTGCTAATTTTGTACATGGAACTATATAACGTGTCAATTAACTCAAAATAATAAGAAAAAGTCTCAAAAGGAAAAGTCAATATGTTGTTTATCTACAACGTTCTTTATCATTATATGCTTTACGATATATACGAGAAAATTAAGATTAAATATATATCTATGTAAAAATCAATTTCACTAATCTTCTAAAAGTTATTAAATAAATTTCGTTACACAGCTTTTTCTAACAGCTTTTGTTATCTTGAATGAATAGGATTATGAAGAACGTGATCGTTGTATCAAACTAACAAACCCTGTTCACTCTACAATCTGCTACAAAAATATTTTCCAATACACTGAGAAACTCATTTAGTTGAAGCAATTAATTTTTTATTTGGATATAGGCAAACAAATCCTTGGTTGATGCAATAAAATAATTTAGTTGAAGCAAAAAACGTTTGTTTATTATAACATTTTACTTTTTCTGATAAACAAGTTTATCAAATGTCAATGTAAAAACAAGTAAAATGATTTGTGCTTCAACTAAATTATTTTATCGTATCAATCAAGAATTTGTGTTGCCCATATCCAAAGAGACAATAAGAAATTAATTGATTCAACTAAATGGATTTCTCAATATAGTGATAGCCGGTATGAATTGTATTTATTCGAAAAGTGTTTTAATTTAAGAACTTTCATCTTTACTTCTTGCCAAGGATCTCTAAAAGTCTTTGAAATTTATATTACCTATATAATCCAGTCGTGTAAACGACCCTTTCACCCGAATCGATTTACTCGAGAGAAGATGAATTCGAATGACTGCCGGATTCCGCTTCGGAATTCCGTACGATGAAGTTATTCCAGCAAGACGTTACTGTATCCAGAACGGCGGAAAAAAGCAGCTCGGTAATTCGATCGGGGAAAAGCCTGCGGCTCTACTCCCAGCTTGAATAAGTATCGCGCCAGGGAGCGGAAGTGTCGTTCATCCCCCGTTTTCTAGTCTGAATTCTACTGAAGATTTACGTACTTTGCGAACAAGGAGGAAGGACTGGATTCCGATCAGCGCTGTTATGCTGCCTTGTTTGAGTAAAAAAAGCAGGACTCTCGCATCTCCTGGATTCCATCAAAATCAGGAAATCTCTGAAAGATCCGATATCGAGCCTTATCTCTTTTTTCGTTGTCCTCCAAACGAGGATCTAATATGTTTTTGATAGTCCATCAAGCGCCCCGCTCGAAATTTTGTTACTGTGGGTTGCGCGATGATTCATTTTGCGGCTTAGCAAGCTTGATCCGTGAAATGTCAAAAGTATTATAACTATTTTTGTTAGTAATAGTGAAATAATAACGCTAGCATTCTAAAATAATCTGAAATACACATCAAACACTAAATAGTGCATAAATGATTGAACTGTGAATAGTTACTAATCAATCTTTTGTATTTTCTATCATTTGATAACTTTATCAAAATGTTTATATTTTTATATTATTCTGTTTTAAAAGATAAAAGATTGAAAATATTGTATTTATAAAATAAACAAGAAGTTTAGTTGTCATAGTAAGATTGAATAAAAGATTTTGGGGTAAAAAACATAGATATAAAACATAGATTAAAAACATAGATATATTAGATAAATAAAAAAGATCTTTATATATTAAAAAAATATATATATATAAATATAAAGAGAAGATAAATCTAAAGAAACACCTGTCTATAAACAGAAATACGTTCAGTGTTGTTGCTTGTAAAAATCTATATTGCCTTGAAATAAAATATTTATCGCGCTAAGGGTGAAAAATTCAATTTATAAAAGCTATTGCAGTTTAAATGTGAGAGATGACAATACCTAACGACGTGAGTATCGATCAATTTTATTTCGAATACTGTCACGTACGTTTAAGCACATTAAAATCGCAATAATCTTATTGTGTTTCTATTTAATAGCGCCGGTATACTCGGTGGATCCATTTAAACCTCCCTGCTGGGCTGTTACTGAACAAACTAATTTTGTAGAGTGTAACGAGCGCAACGCGACTGTTACATGTTTCGTTGTGCAAATGTGCAAGAAGCAAATGTGCATTGTCATAGACATCACGATGAGAAGTACGCAACAAAGTTCAAATATTCACGATTGTATTTATTGATTTAATCTTTAATATGTTTCATTTTTTATCATTTATCCTATTAAACAAGTACAAATAAAAAAAGATAAGAAATAGTTAACAAAATAATATATAATATTTTTTAATAAAAGTATGTTAAACGTTTTAATAAATTAAATAAAAAATTATATGTAATTAAAAAGTTATTAGTGCACAAAACAATTCTAAAGATTGGAAAATACAATGCATTGAACAGTGTATTCTCGCCAAATAATGTAAGAGTTTTTTGCAGTTATACATCGATAAATTAATAGTTAACAAAGAATTTGTAATGTGTTGTATCCGTGTCCCACACTGACTTAGACTTATGAGACAAAACCTCATTTTCTCTCTTTAAAGTCGAGAGAGAAGGAGAGATAGAGAGAGAGAGAGTTTTAAGCCTCGCTTAAAGTCAAAGTAACGTTGGTGCAACTAAGTCTTAATTATCTAATAATAATTTCATGTCTCGCTCCTTCCTGTCTAACCAATACAGACGTGACATGTCGTCCTTAAGGCATTGACGGTACTAATAGCATGCAATTTGAAATCGATCCCTCAAGGGATATAGATCGATGGAATTAATTGAATATTCGAAGCTCTCGATCAGATGGCGATAATCGCGATTCGATCACATGCGGGTTATGGTTGGGGAATAAATTAAATCTCGATATGAAAAAGGGACCACGCGAAAACTGCTGCGTTTAATCCGAACAATTGCTTTTCCGATACCAAACATTTCGCATACTGCCATTCGTATCCCGACTTCGTACCCTTTTCGCGCTGCCGCCATGCTGGTGCGCAACGCCTCTCCTACATTTCTCTCTCTTTCTCTCTCTCTCTCTCTCTCTGTTTTATTTATTTATTTCCATCCCTTTTATGGCATAACGATTGGTGGAACACAACGATCCAATAAAATTGCAAAACAACTTCGAGCGATTACGCAGATTTCACATTCCGCCACAGAGCTATATATGCATAAAAAGATTGCGCCAGAACTCCAGCACTGTACTTTAATTGTGCCTATAGCTTGACTGTGTGATTTAAGGATTCCTGTATTTTACATTTTCGTGTTTTACTGTACATTCATCTTTGCAGTAATCATAATATAACAATAATAATATTATGTCATTATTTATTCAAATAATAATGATACGTATCTGAATTATTAAAGATAGATTGTGCTGGAAAAACAGAATAATTGTAAATATATAGGGATCAAAAATAATATAAATGGATACGTGCGATCATTCACAGAGGAAATAATCCTGACATCTACATTTGCTTTATCAATTGTGTACGTGCATGCATGCATAATAAGGGACGTTCTAGAAAAAGTGATCTATATTTCAAATAAAATGAAATCGAATCATATTTATCCGTTTCTGGCATCCTCCGTCTTTATTCTAAGATGTCCTCGAAAACCTCTTCTCTAGTACTACATATAAATCTTGTTACTCGAGGGGAATTGGACGTTACAAATCGCCTCGTCTTTCAGCTACAATAAGCATTGCGAAAGTGTATGCACTTGTCCAAACATAAGGATGCTAGGAACAGGTGCATCGGGTGGAACGAGATAACAGCGAAGAATTAGGTATATTTAAATAGAATAGACGGAGATGTGTGTGTGTGTGTGTGTGTATTTATATATATATTTATATACATATACACATATATATAAATCAAAGAAATTTATCGTCATATCGCTTTTGTCGACCGTATATTAATGGCATACCTGCTTGATTTAAGAAATTGCAAATGAATACAGAGCATTTCTTTTATAAAACACACATAAAATACTTTAATATGTTATAAAAAAGTTATAACTACTATACATTATAAATACAATATAGATACATTATAAATATATTCAGAAGAAGAAGCTGCAATTTTATACGAAATTTTAGATGGAAACTTTATATCATAAAATAACATGTACATATTAATTTTAAATTAAAGTAGTAAAGTATCGTATTTTTAGACTATTAATTTTCCTACAATCGTTAATAGTTTATAGACTATTAACGATTATTTAATACTATTCATTTTTATTTGTAAAAAGAGCGTAATTAGAGTTATTTAATATCAAAATTTAAATTATATAAAGGATGAACTTTAAATAGAAATAGTTAACGAAATAGATATCTTATTCTTTAGTTTATTTTGCGAAAGCTTTACTTCTAAATTTTAATTCGAAATATGTTCTTATAAAATTTATACAAACCTGTAAATAGCGAGAGAAGGTGAGTAGTGACACATCTGTACTTATCAGAGAGAGAATCTTACTAAAGTTTGATGCGTAAACCTTATGTAGTCTGTATAAGAGCACCTGCCGGCAGCGAAAATGTTCGTTGCAAGCCGCACGATTCTGTCGTCTTGTGTAGGAATAATTCATCTTGAGGTAACATGGCGCGCGCGATACCGCGCATCACTGATACACGTCTCTATATACCGTTATTTTCTGCTTGCGCATCCGGGTGCAGGTAATATGTGGGTCAAATTAACAATATGCATAGTGCGCACATGAGGAATCAAGGGAGGAGAGAGAGAGAGAGAGAGAGAAAGAGAGAGATTATTAACGTTGCGCGATGAAAATAAGAGACGTCTTTTAAATCTTACTTGGCGCAAGTGCTAATTACGTCGTCGTGCAGAAAGCCCTTTGTAAATGATGCTTTGAATAATCTCTCAAATGGAAACCACCACTATTATAAAGACCTTACAACTAAAAAGTAAAGTTGTATTTTAATTTTGCATTCTAAAAATGTCTTTGAGCATACTAACTAACTTCTAAAAAAGCCAAGCATGAAAATCAAATAATTTCACTTGTGATTTCACAACTAAAATATATTTATCGATTAATGAAAGAATGGGTAAAAAGGGAGTCACATTGTTTAAAAAAATGCGTCATATTAATTAAAATAGAAATAAATATAAAACTAATTATATTAAGTATATGTAATTATATAGGTATATTTAATATATATTATATTTAATTATATATACTTAATTAGTTTTATTTACATACATTAAAATAATCTAATTTATATATATTTTCAAGAAAGTATTAATACATATATATATATATATACTCAAATATAGATATTGTTTAAATATGTAAATTTAATCAGATTATTTTAATGTACTTAGGAGAACTGTAATACATTATTATTTTTAATACCATTGCCATTACGTAAGTGAACAGTCCAAACACTAATTACGAAATGTGACTTTAAATTTAATTTTTATAAAATCCTTGAAATTTCCATACACACATCAAAGATAAAAGATCGAAAAAAAAAGAAAACTACTGCATATGAAAAAATCGATTACGAACTATCTACTTCGCCGAATTAGATTCCAAAATTAATCAACCGCATGTATTATCCACCCGAGATAGAGAGACGGAGGATAGATGAGACGGGAGAGTACCGAGATGACATCGAGAGTTACGACGAACCGAGGGACTGTTTGCCAGATTTATCTGACGTTGCTCCGACCTTCTGCCTTCCTGGAACTGGTACACCTCGATTCCGCCCCAACGAATTTACGAGATATGGAACAACGCGGATTTGTTTATCGCGTTGTGGATTCCTGTCGGTATAGGGTGATCTGTAGAACGTCTCCGACTAATACCTAAGCCAATCCTTCCACTTGCCTCGTATATACCGCGGTTTGTATATATCATATGGGACAAACACACAAGAAATCGATTCACCACTGAATGGATTGTCGAGAGACACGCGCTCGTCAGTTAGCCACGTTGATGGCAACATGGTCCTCTTGGAAAAAGGATATCACCACTTTTTCCGCAGAACATCACAGATGTCTGTACTGACTAAAGTACGGCTTACGGAGTCGCTCAACCAACAAAGCAGCTTACCGACCTTTCTGTCCAATCGACGTAAATTGTTTCGCCAGTATTTTGCGGAGTTTGATCCTTTTCGCTTTCACATTGAAGAATATATATTAAAGTTGTGCAATGTAAACCATGTAAACATTTAACTCGTGCAGCTATTTGCGGCGAATAAAAAAATAATGATTATAAAAACATCAATCTTTTAATTACTATTAAATGTAATTTTTTATACTAAATAAACAAATAAATATTTATGGAACTTGTATTAACTTTGTGAAGAAGGTGTTGTAAATGGAATCAAAACATGACTTTGTTATCTATTTAAACTTAATTCGACTAAATAATGTAATTTGCATGTTAAATAACTTTATAACACTCATTCTTCCATGAAACTAACGGAAATAAAAATGTTTCCTACTATAAAGAAAACTTTTAACGATATCAAACGCTGCACACTCGTCTCTCTTTTATCTTTTACAAGCAAAAATAAGTCATTGCACAAAAAGCATGAGTTCAAAGAGATCACGCACACAGACATATACACGTATAAATATAAAATAGGACACATATTTTGCTGCAAAGCATTTCGCTCTTATCGTTTCTAGACTTTCTTTTTCTTCTTAAATGAAAAGGGCAAGTGGTAATCGAAGCCGTCATCGCAACCGTATCGTGCACGACATTACACGCGACAATTTCGTAGAAGTCATATTTCTAGATACACGAGATGAAACTATACACGATTGAAAAGAGAGAAAATTACATGTTTTCCGATCGTATATACATGCAATGCGCAATCTGATAACCGTTAGACAGTTAAATTGAGGAAAAAGAAAATTTTTAACAATTGCGATCGCAATAGTATCAATGAATCTCTGTATAAGTTAATAATATTTTAATTGTTAATATGGCTCAATTAGAATAAATCAATAAATAAAAGAAGAGCCAATAATTGGCTCGTAGCCCTTCTTTTATTTATTAATAATATTTTATTATCTTAAATAATTTCTCGTTGACAGGTAAAATGCATTCTAATATGTGTCCTTTTAAATAAATTGAATATAAAAAAATCGAATCTTAATTATTATTCTATCATTCATCTCTATTACTGCAATTGATTTCTCATTTTTATTTTTATAATTGAAAATTAATACAAAGTAAAGTTAGTGGAAATACAAAATGCGAGAGAAAAAGAGAGAAGAAGCCGCGATAATATCAATAATCACGAGTATCCGCAAAACTGTGGGGAACAGATGCGTTTTTGTGAACGGCAGAAACTAATAAAATCGTCGCGGAGTAACTCCAGCCGACATATGTTTACAGACTGAACTTCTTGTAGAGACCATTAGTCCATGGCAAGGGGTGGTCTCTTGTTATCGGCAGGGC